>NC_082660.1:70290562-70593593 GCF_028023285.1 Balaenoptera ricei | reverse complement strand
TGACTAAGGAAGAACAGCTGAAATCTCTCCATGCAGTTGCATGAACCATGGAGTTACACCTCTGCTGACATCTTCCTAAATTCAGCATCTCTGAAACATCCAAAAGGACAAGAAGTACTCCTGCAGCTGGGATGCGTCTGGCTTTAGCAGCTGTGGGCTTTGTGGGTGCATACACATTGGGGTTGGGCCAGGCCAGAGTCTGAGCTGCCTCCATAGCCCCCACAGTGGGCTCAGGTGCACGACTAGTCTTGGGACCTGACCTCAGTGGATCCATGCCAGTGGCCTGATGAAAACAATGCCTGAAAGTCACTGGGGTCAATTGCCAGCATACCCGCAGTTAAAGTGGGAACGAGAGAAGTGCGAATAACAGTGTACTTTGTGAGCCCACACAATGAGCAAAAGGGGACACAACAGAGCACATTCACAGGTGAACAGCTCCAGAGGAAAAATATTCAGTGGCTTCTTTTGCAGTGGGCTCCAATCCTGCCAATCTCACACCACAGGTCAGAAAAACAGCTAAGAAACATACCTGGGGGTCTCTACTCTAAAAATTAGGGAACACACCCTGTGCCTGACAGGGCAGTGACAACCACAGAGCAAAAGGCAGGCCCCACTTAATATCCAGGGCAAGCTTTGGTCACCACAACACCAGTCAAGTCCCTTATCAAAGGGATAATGGCAATGCTTCTGGACCAACCTCACCCACCAGGGGGCAGACACCAGAAGCAAGAGGAACTACGATCCTGCAGCCTGTGAAAAGGAGACCACAAACACAGTAATTTAGACAAAATGAGAAGACAAAGAAATAAATTGCAGACAAAGGATCAAGATAAAAACCTACAAGAACAACTAAATGAAGAGTAGATAGGCAATCTACCTGAAAAAGAATTCAGAGTAATGATAGTAAAGATGATACAAGATCTAAGAAAAGAACAGAGGCACAGATCAAAGAGATACAAGAAATGTTTAACAAAAATCTAGAAGAACTAAATAACAAACAGAGATCAACAATAAAATAACTGAAATGAAAAATAACTAGAAGGAATCAATAGCAGAATAACTGAGGCAGAAGAACAGATAAGTGACCTGGAAGGCAGAATGGTGGAGATCACTGCCACAGAATGGAATAAAGAAAAAGGAATGAAAATAGTCTAAGAGACCTCTGGGACAACATTAAATGCACCAACATTCAGGTTATAGGGGTCCCAGAAGGAGAACAGAAAGGGAAAGGCCCTGAGAAAATATTTGAAGAGATTATAGTAAAAATATTCCCAAACATGGGAAAGGAAATAGTCAACCAAGTCCAGGAAGTGCAGAGAGTCCCATACTGGAAAAATCCAAGGAGGAGCATGCTGAGATATATATTAATCAAATGAACAAAAATTAAATACAAAGAAAAAATATTAAAAGCAACAAAGGAAAAGCAACAAATGACATACAAGGGAATCCCCATAAGGTTATCAGCTGATTGTTCAGCAGAAACTCTGCAGGCCAGAAGGAAGTGGCATGATATATTTAAAGTGACAAAAGGGAAGAACCTACAACCAAGAATACTCTACCCATCAAGGCTCTCATTCAGATTCGATGGAGAAAAAAAAAGCTTTATCCACAAGCAAAAGCAAAGAGAATTCAACACCACCAAACCAGCTTTACAACAAATGGTAAAGGGACCTCTCTAGGCAGGGTGGGGGGGAAAAGAGGCCACACTAGAAACAAGAAAATCACAAATGGGAAAGCTCATTGATAAAGGTAAACTTACAGTAAAAACAGGAACTCATCCATACACAAATATGATAACAAAACAAGAAACCATGAGAAGCAGAGAGTACAAATGTAGGAAATGGGAATTGCATTTGAAATTAAGAGACCAGCAACTTAAAACAAACTTGTATATATACAGACTGCTTTATCAAAACCTCATCGGAAATGAAAACCAAAAAACTACAAGAGATACACATACACAAAAGAAAAACCAACCCAAACACAACACTAACAATGGTCATCAAACCACAAGAATAGGGAAAAAAAGACGAAGGGAGGAAAAAGACCTACAAAAAGACCCCAAAACGATTAAGAAAATGGCAAAAGAAACATACACAATGATAATTACCTTAAATTTAAATGGATTAAAAGCTACAAGAAAGACATAGACTGGCTGAATGGATACAAAAGCAAGACCTGTATATATGCTGTCTACAAGAGATCCACTTCAGACCTGGGGCACATACAGACTTAAAGTGAGGGGATGGAAAAAGATATTCCATGCAAACGGAAATCAAAAGAAAGCTGGAGTAAGAATACTCATATGAGCCAAAATAGACAAAAAAACAAAGACTGTTACAAGGGACAAGGAAGGACACTACATAACGATCAAGGGATCAATCAAAGAAGAAGATATAACAATTGTAAATATATGTGAACTCAATATAGGAGCACCTCAATATATAAGGCAAATGCTAACAGCCATAGCAGGGGAAATCAACAGTAACACAATAATATTGGGGAACTTTAACACCCCACTTACACCAATAGACACATCATCTAGACAGAAAATTAATAAGGAAACACAGCCTTAACTAACAGATTGGACCAGATACACTAAACTGATATTTACAGGACATTCCACCCGAAAGCAGCAGAATACATTTTCTTCTCAACTGCACACAGAACATTCTCCAAGGTAAATCACATCATGGGTCACAAATCAAGCCTTTGTAAATTTAAGAACATAGAAATCATATCAAGCATCTTTTCTGACCACAAGGCTGTTAGATTAGAAATCAGTTACAGGAAAAAAAACCTGAAAAACACAAACACATGGAGGCTAATCAATATGTTACTAAATATCCAGTGGATCACTGAAGAAATCAGAGGAAATGAAAACGTATCTAGAGACAAATGACAATGAAAACACGATGATCCAAAACCTATGGGATGCAGCAAAAGCAGTCATAAGAGGGAAGATTATAGCAATACAATCTTGTCTCAAGAAACAAGAAAAATCACAAAGATACGACCTAACCTTACACCTAAAGCAACTAGCAAAAGAAGAACAAACAAAACCCAAAGTTAGTAGAAGGAAAGAAATCATAAAGATCAGAGGAGAAATAAATGAAATAGAGACAAAGAAAACAATAACAAAGGTCTATATAACTAAAATCTGGTTCTTGGAGAAGATAAACAAAATTGATAAACCTATAGTCAGACTCATCAAGAAAAAAGGGAGAGGACTCGAATCAATAAAATTAGAAATGAAAAAGGAGAAGTTACAACTGACACTGCAGAAATACAAAGGATCATAGGAGATTACTACAAGCAACTATATGACAATAAAATGGACAACCTAGAAGAAATGGACAAATTCGTACAAAGGTACACACTTCCAAGACGAAACCACGAAGAAATAGAAAATATGAACAGACAAATCACAAGCACTGAAATTGAATCTGTGATTAAAAATCTTCCCGGAAACAAAAGTCCAGGACTAGATGGTTTTACAGGTGAATCCTCTCAGACATTTAGGGAAGAGTTAACACCTACCCTTCTGAAACTCTTTCAAAAAATGGCAGAGGAAGGAACAGTCCCAAGCTCATTCTACGAGGCCACCATCACTCAGATACCAAAACCTGACAAATATATCACACTAAAAAAGAAAATTACAGGCCAATATTACTGATGAGTATAGACGCAAAAATCCTCAACAAAATAATAGCAAACCAAATCCAACAACACATTAAAAGGATCATACACATGATCAATTGGGATTTATCCCAGGGATGCAAGGATTTTTCAATATCTGAAAATCAATTAATGTGATGCATCACTTCAACAAATCAAAGAATAAAAATCATATGATCATCTTAATAGATGCAGAAAAGCATTAGACAATATTCAACACCCCTTTATGATAAAAAAAGAACTCTCCAGAAATTGGGCATAGAGGGATCCTACCTCAACATAATATAGGCCATATATGACAAACCCACAGCAAACATCATTCTCAATGGTGAAAAAATGAAAGCATTTCCTCTAAGATGAGGAATAAGACAGGGATGTCCATTCTTGCCACTATTATTCCACATAGTTTTGGAAGTTCTAGGTATGGCAATCAGAGAAGAAAAAGAAATGGAAGGAATCCAAATTGGAAAATAAGTAAAACTGTCACTGTTTGCAAATGACATTATACTATACATAGAAAATCCTAAATATGCCAACAGAAAACTATTGTACCCCATCAATGAATTTTGTAAATTGCAGGATAGACAATAAATACACAGAAATCTCTTGCATCCCTATACACTAACAATGAAAGATCAGAAAGACAAATTAAGGAAACACTTCCATTTACCATTGCAACAAAAAGAATAAAATACCTAGGAATAAACCTACCTAAGGAGGCAAAAGACGTGTATGCAGAAAACTATAGGACACTGATTAATAAAATCAAAGAGGACACAAACTGATAGAGAGATATACCATGTTCTTGGATTGGAAGAATCAACATTGTGAAGATGACTATACTACCCAAAGCAATCTACAGATTCAATGCAATTCCTATCAAACTACCAATGGTATTTTTCACAGAACTAGAACAAAAAATTTCACAATTTGTATGGAAACCCAAAGACCCCAAATACCCAAAGCAATCTGGAGAAAGAAAAACGGAGCTGAAGTCAGGCTCCCTGACTTCAGACTATACCACAAAGCTACAGTAATTCAAGACAGTATGGTCCTGGCACAAAAACAGAAATATAGATCAATGGAACAGGATAGAAAGTCCAGAGATAAACCTGCAGACCTATGGCCACCTAATCTATGACAAACGAGGCAAGACTATACAATGGAGAAAAGACAGTCTCTTCAATAAGTGGTGCTGGGAAAACTTGAGAGATACATGTAAAAGAATGAAATTAGAACACTCTCTAAAACCATATACATAAATAAACCCAAAATTGATTAAGGACCTAAATTTAAGGCCGGATACTATAAAACTATTAGAGGAATACATAGGCAGAACACTCTGACATAAATTGCAACAAGGTCTTTCTTGATCCACCTCCTAGAGTAATGAAAATAAAAACAAAAATAAACAAATGAGACCAAATTAAACTTAAAAGTTTTTGCACAGTAAAGGAAACCATAAACAAATCAAAAATACAATCCTCAGAATTGAAGGAAATATTTGCAAGCAAAGCAACCAACAAGGGATTAATCTCCAAAATATACAAAGAGCTCATGCAGCTCAATACCAAAGAAACAAACCACCCAATCAATGAATGGGTGGAAGATCTAAATAGACATTTCTCCAAAGAAGACATATAGATGGCTAAAAAGCACATGAAAAAATGCTCAACATCACTAATTATTAGAAAAATCCAAATCAAATCTACAATGAGGGATCACCTGACACCAGTCAGAATGGCCATCATGAAAAAGTCTACAAACAATAAATGCTGCAGAGGGTGTGGAGAAAAGGGAACCCTCCTACACTGTTGGTGGGAATGTAAACTATGGAGAAGGTATGGAGGTTCCTTAAGAAACTAAAAATGGAGGTACCATATGATCCAGCAATCCCACTCCTGGGCATATATCCAGAGAAACCATAATTCGAAAACATACATGACCCCAATGTTCATTACAGCATTATTTACAATAGCCAGGACATGGAATCAACCTAGATATCCATCGACAGAGGAATGGATAAAGAATATGCTGTATCTATGTACAATGGAATATTACTCAGCCATAAAACAGAATGAAATAATGTCATCTGCAGCAACATGGATGGACCTAGAGAATGTCATACTGAGTGAAGTAAGTCAGAGAAAGACAAATATCATATGATATTGCTTATATTTAGAATTTTAAAAAAGGGTACAAATGAACTTATCTACAGAACAGAAATAGAATTACAGATGTAGGAAACAAACTTATGGTTACCATGGTGTAACGGGGAGGGGGGGATAAAATGGGAGATTGGGATTGACATATACACACTACTAATTATAAAATAGATAACTAATAAGGACCTACTGTATAGCACAGGGAACTCTATTTAATACTCTGTAATGGCCTATATAGGAAAAGAATCTAAAAAGAGTGAATATATGTTTACATATAACTGATTTTCTTTGCTGTACACCTAAAACTAACATAACACTGTAAATCAATTATACTCCAATATACATTTTTTAAAAACTCAAAATGGGTTAAAGACATAAAAGTTAAGACCAGATATTATAAAACTCTTTTTTTTTAAACATCTTTATTGGAGTATAATTGCTTTACAATGGTGTGTTCGTTTCTGCTTTATAACAAAGTGAATCAGTTATACATATACATATGTTCCCATATCTCTTCCCTCTTGCATCTCCCTCCCTCCCACCCTCCCTATCCCATCCCTCTAGGTGGTCACAAAGCACCAAGCTGATCTCCCTGTGCTATGCGGCTGCTTCCCACTAGCTATCTATTTTATGTTTGGTAGTGTATATATGTCCATGCCACTCTCTCACTTTGTCACAGCTTACCCTTCCCCCTCCCCATATCCTCAAGTCCATTGTCTAGTAGGTCTGTGTCTTTATTCCCGTCCTGCCCCTAGGTTCTTCATGACCTTTTTTTTTTTCTTAGATTCCATATATATGTGTTAGCATACGGTATTAGTTTTTTCTTTTTCTGACTTACTTCACTCTGTATGACAGACTCCAGGTCCATCCACCTCACTACAAATAACTCAATTTCGTAGAGAATCCTAAAGATGCTACCAGAAAACTACTAGAGCTAATCAATGAATTTGGTAAAGTAGCAGGATACAAAGTTAATACACAGAAATCTCTGGCATTCCTATACACTAATGATGAAATATCTGAAAGTGAAATTAAGAAAACACTCTCATTTACCATTGCAACAGAAAGAATAAAATATCTAGGAATAAACCTACCTAAGGAGACAAAAGACCTGCATGCAGAAAATTATAAGACACTGATGAAAGAAATTAAAGATGATACAAATAGATGGAGAGATATACCATGTTCTTGGATTGGAAGAATCAACATTGTGAAAATGACTCTACTACCCAAAGCAATCTACAGATTTAATGCAATCCCTATCAAACTACCACTGGCATTTTTCACAGAACTAGAACAAAAAAATTCACAATTGGTATGGAAACACAAAAGACCCCGAATAGCCAAAGCAATCTTGAGAATGAAAAATGGAGCTGGAGGAATCAGGCTCCCTGACTTCAGACTATACTACAAAGCTACAGTAATCAAGACAGTATGGTACTGGCACAAAAACAGAAATATAGATCAATGGAACAGTATAGAAAGCCCAGAGATAAACCCACGCACATATGGTCACCTTATCTTTGATAAAGGAGGCAAGAATATACAGTGGAGAAAAGACAGTCTCTTCAATAAGTGGTGCTGGGAAAACTGGACAGGTACATGTAAAAGTATGAAATTAGAACACTCCCTGACACCATACACAAAAATAAACTCAAAGTGGATTAAAGACCTAAATGTAAGTCCAGATACTTTAAAACTCTTAGAGGTAAACATAGAAGAGTTTTTGACAGAAATCGCAACAATATCTTTTTCAATCTGTCTCCTAGAGTAATGGAAATAAAAACAAAAATTAAAAATGGGACCTAATTAAACTCAAAAGCTTTTGAACAGCTAAGAAAATCATAAACAAAAGACAACCCACAGAATGGGAGAATATATTTGTGAACGATGCAACCGACAATGGATTAATCTCCACAATTTACAAACAGCTCATGTGGCTCAGTATCAAAAAAACAAACAACCAAATCAAAAAATGGGCAGAAGACCTAGATAGACATTTCTTGAAAGTAGACATACAGATGGCTAATAGGCAGATGCAAAGATTCTCACCATCGCTAATTATTAGAGAAATTCATAATAGCTTAATTTTAATAGGCAAAAAATGGATACTACTCATATGTCCCTCCACAGGTCAATAGCTAAAAGAACTGTGGTACATCCATACCATGGAATACAATTTAATGGAAACATACCCTCCCACTAATATTTTATTGATAGTCGTGTAGATCTGATAATGACTTATCTTAGAAGCATTATGCTATTGCAATACTTTATTATACTATGTCTCATTTTTATTTTAGCATTAAGGAAATGCAGTATTTTCATTGTAACACCCCCTACATCTTTATCCAGAGGCCTGTTGCCACTTTTGTCTTTAAATAAAAATTGCTTGGTCCTGTGAAATGCAGGATTACATTTCTATCCAGTTAATTTGGGTTATTATATTCTTGGTCATCAAAATACTCATGGCTTTGGGAACTTGATTTGGTAAATATTCATGGTGTATTAAGAAGCATTATCAATACTGTATGACCTCAACCACATTTTAAAAATGTATGCTCAGTTGTGTGTAGACATACACAATGACTAGAACTCAAACCATACACTGCTTGTGATTATGAATATTTTTGCATTGTCTCTTGTGTTTTTTAATTTGCAATAATATACATATAAACTTTTAAAAGTTGGAAAATAAATAAATGTTATTTAAAAAGTGCCATTCTTCCCCCCCCCCCCAGTCAAGTAGGAGAAACATGCATATGAACAACTAAACTAAAATATAGTATAATATGTGTGTGTGAAGCTTCATCTCTTTGTTAGTATCAGCTAGAGCCCTCACCCACTGAACAGCTCTGAATCTTAACTAGCCAAGGGCTCAGGGCAACTGCCCTAATTCAACACACCCAAGGGACTGCTGAATGTGGCTACGACAACTGAGGGTAAACACTGGATCAGTTTATCTTAATCCCCTATGTGTGGTGCTAGAGCCTACAGCACCTTTTTGAAATGTGACACCCCATCCCTGCTCCAGCATCATGAATGTTACAGCTACAGGAAAGAATCATGGTGACAGTTTACAAAGTGATGGTATATTTGCCAAATAGTTCTTTCTTCTGCTTGGCACCACAGTTTGAAGAAGATCCAACCTGAGTTTTGAAAACATAGTTATTAATGTAGCATTTAAATACTAAGTATTTGGCCTGTGCATGAATTCCTATAAAGAAATCCAGATAAATATCTGTATAAATGCAGTAGTGGGTAACTTTGCTACTTCAACTTAAGTCTTACTAGGTATGCTTCTTTCAAGGGGTAATTATTTGTTGGTGTTTCTATGAAACAGTTTTTCCTAAAATTTACAAAATTCAATAAAGCAAAAATCCAGTATGATTAGACATTAGAATAATTGGTAAGAGGTCACAAAATTTTCATGTCACAAAAGAAATATGAAAGTTCAATTTTAGGCAAAATTTAAATAAAGGCAAAATACTAAATCATCAACACTTTCCAAAAACTAACATAAAAATGGGAGACTGAATTATGTATTTAATCAAAACATCTTTAATTTAAAGACATTAATTTTGGGACTTCCCTGGTGGCGCAGTGATTAAGGATCCGCCTACCAATGCAGGGGACACGGGTTCAAGCCCTGGTCTAGGAAGATCCCACAAGCCGCGGAACAACTAAGCTCGTGCGCCACAGCTACTGAGCCTGTGCTCTAGAGCCCGCGAGCCACAACTACTGAACCCATACACCATAACTACTAAAGCCCGCATGCCTAGAGCCTGTGCTCCACAAAAAGAGAAGCCACCGCAATGAGAAGCCCATGCACCGCAACAGAATAGCCCCCACTCGCCACAACTAGAGAAAGCCTGCACGCAGCAACAAAGACCCAACACAGCCAAAAATAAATAAATAAATAAATAAATAAATAAATAAATAAATAAATAAATAAATTGTAAAAAAAAGATGTTAATTTTATCCAATAGAAAACATGATTTTATTCCCTTCTTGTTCTAGTAAAATTCTGAATTATTTAAACAATTTTCTACATCTAAAATATTACATTATACTTTGTCATGTGCATAAGTATGTGATCTTAAATCCAAAATAAAAATTCTGTCATGTTTAACAATAACAGATATATGATAATTTGATAAAAGAGTTCAATGATACAACTTGTACTATAATTTCAAGGTTTTCTATTATATTTAATTTCAAATTTTGTAACTCTTTTAGGTACTTTGAAAAATAAATCCAATATACATGCGCACATTTCAACTAAGTAGAAATATCCTATCACTATTCTCTGAATACCTGCTCACTATAATTCATGTTTACATATTAATGTGCAGTACAAATTTGTAAACACAAACATATGAAACTTTGAAAGGAAATAATACCAGTCTTTTTCCTCTCAATATTTTATTGAAACGTCATGTTAAAAGTTGGCCAGCACTACACATGTAAATGGTTTTAATACTGGATGTGTTTAAAACGTTCTGTATATTTATTTGTTCTATGTTTACATCTAAACCATGTTTATTTGCACAGTTTTAATACAAATTATCATTTAATTGCAGACCAAACCTAAGGCACCTATATCAAAGCAACAGCCACCAATGCCTAAGCTATGCATTTGGTTGTTTTAAACTGCTCTAATAAACATGTTAAATTCCAGTAAAATCAACTGGTAAACTGTTGCTGTATGCCAGGATATTATTGTTATTTTGGCTAAATAAAGACTTTTCTGCACAAAGACAACATATCCCTAAATTGAAGTATAAACATTGTACTTCTACCCTGTCAATTCAATTCACAAAATACAGTACATGCAATTAGACATTTCTAAGTATATTTAAATCTGCCTTTCCACACAAGTATATGTAATTAATAATATAAGTATGCAATGATTAGATGTTCTTCATAGCATCCTTTATTTTGAGAAGAGGAGGGAGAAAAAGCAACATAGTATAAATTATTTTAAAACAAAACTAAACTAAAACCCCACTGGTTATATAAATTATAGTGTGACATCTGGAATTTATCAAATTGCATATTCAAATAAGGAAGGTTTTTGTTATTGAGGTTTAATAAAGGGATAACAACTGTGTATTACCCTACTATATACATGGACATATAGCACTATTGTCTCAAAGCATCTAGATTTGTCATTAGAATATTTGTATATTTTTGTAAAATATATTTTACATATTTGTACAAAACTTTTATTTCAATTATGCTTTGGCTTAGCATTCATCAGTAACTGTTAAAAGATACATGTTACCAGATTTATGTGCACCATGATTTTCCCCAATGTGCATACTATAAATGATTAGGATATTGAAAGGGAAATCTTCCATAATGTCCAATAAAGATGCTTGTCTTTATTCATTGTTGGCACTTTTTCAAGTTGTCATCACATAGAACTCTGATCATTCAAAGACTGATTCACTGATTCATCCCTTGCTGATTCTAATTGTTCATTTCTTTTTGTGCCATAGACATACTTAAACCTCACAAAAGAAGAATGAAGTCATGTCTACTCCTAGACTGTATGTATAACCCAGGCCTAATAGCAGTGAAATATCATGAATATCTACCTTCATAGCTTGAAGAAAATATAACTCTTTATTTTTGTAATACAGTGAATAGGAGCAATGATATTAATGTTTGAAGACTCTAATATTATGTAATCTAGAATTATGTATTAGAATTTGAAATGTAATGTCCAGAGGGCATAACCCCTCTGTTTAATGAAACAAATAACAGTTTTGATGTTCTAAGTTTGTTACCTAAAGTTATATTTTGGTGAGTAAAACGTAATGAATAGAGGATTTATCCACTTAGACATATGTTCTGCAAACAGGCTCAAACTTGAATTCAAGCCCTTGATTTCATCTTGACTGTTCCACAAAGTAGAACCTTTCTGACATGGGAATTTGACTATAGGTCTCAGCTTGACTGGAGGTTGTGCAAAGATAAGGCAACATTCATTTATTTCCAGACTCAATGTACAAATTTTACAGAGTTGATGAAAAGTTTATTTTCTCTAGATTTATTTGGGGTAAGTCATATAACTAGGTCAGGTTAAGAATCAGATTTTATAAATCTAGATAACTGAATTAAAATGATTTCTTTTGAATGGGATGAAAGGGTGGATGTATATATATATGGTCAAACCAAATGGAAATACCAGTTTTAATTATTAGACTTGGGAGTCTACTAAGTATCATTTGGCCACTTTCATTTGCTAACTATTTCATACCTTATCTAACTAGAGTGGCTTTAGATTTTTGTAGGTTTTTAAAGCAAACCTAATATTTAGTTGACACAGTTGAAATTAATATAATTCCATAGCATTTTGTTTTTTATTCCATAATCATAGCCTCAATTTACCAAGTTACTCAAGTTTTGCACCATCCTATTGGGTAGTAATAATTTATTTAATATAAAATAGTAAGGGCACTAAATACAAATTGTGCATGAATTAGAGCTGTTAGCAAGTTACTCATCTGTTTCCTGCAGATGAGTAACTTGCTCAGAAAATAGGGGACTGCTTATTGAACTTCTTAAGGTCTCTTCCAAGTCTAATTTTCTATAAAGATTTTCCCTTGGTTACTTCTTCTTTTTCAATTAAAAGTATGAAATGACAATTTATGAACATTATTTAAAAACAGCTTAAAATAGATGTCTAGATTCTAGCCTTTAAGTTTTTGCCCCTTAATATAAATCACCTTTACACATATAGTTCTGTATTATCAATTTTATATGGGTTACATATAGAAAAATTATCTGAAATATAAAGTATGGGGTATATGTACTTGAGCAGCTACAAAATTAATGCCGTCCCTTAAATAATCATTAAAAAGTAACCCAGAGATTTTCTGGATTTTGCAATCAAACACTTTATGTTGTTAGTTGCTAAGTATCTGCCATCAGAATAAGTTTCACTATAATCTGATGTGGGAGTTTCTGCTTTAAAAAATCATAATTTATTTTAGTGGTAAAAGTTAGCCTACAGCTTTCCTGTTTTGGAGTAGACAGAAATAAAGTGTACTTTCTACTTTAATCCTTGATTTGATAAATTTGGGTAGTACAGGCTTTCTGCCTCAAAGATTTTTATAGCAGTTACCTAATTAGTCTGGGCCATAAATAATATTTCATCTTGACTAGAATACTCAGTTTGAATGTAACTATGTGCCGTTCTATGCCTAAGCCCAGAAGTGAAGGGGCATATCATTTTAATACATATATAAGAAGGTATATTTATAAGGTACATTTGAGAGGAAAAAACATTTTGAGCAAATAAATAATAATGACATGCTCTCCCTAATATGTGTTGGAAAACTTTTAAAAAGCAGTTTATCAGTGTGTTTAGTTTGTTAAGTCATACCATTGTGATATGAAGGGCCCTGGCTTAATAAATTGTAGAGCTAGTAGCATGAAAAATTAAAATTCAGTTCATCTTAAGGATACAGAGGTTATATATAGGTTATACTTAACAAGTCTTTTCAGAAAATTTAGGACCAGGTGAAAGGAAACTTTTCAACTTCATAGCCTAAAATAAAGTCTCATTTATGTTACACTACTTTTGTCCAATTTACCATGATTGACGCAGAGGACTGAAATTAAATTGTACCATTGTAATGATGTTTTCATATTTATGGATTCAAATATATTCTCTCCCTTCAAATCATAACTTCTCAGTCTTTTTGGAGAGCTACAACAATTTGTTTTTGTAAACTGTGTATATAAAATACTGGGTTTGTTAAGGACTAAGTAAACAAGCATCATCTGAGAATTACCCAAAAAATAAAAGAGAATAAAAGATCAAATTTATTTAGAATATTTTGCTTCTCATTTAATCTTTGTGTTCCTTCAGGATTAAATGGTCCTCATGCTGCAAATATTAATATTAGAATGTTTATGTCTTTATTTGTACCTTAAAATTGAGATTAGTAGTTCCTTCAACAGTAGAGTATAAAAGTATAAAGCAAATGAACAATGAAATTTTTTCTACAGTTACTAGATAGATAATTACAATGAAGCCAATATTCATAGATAAAAACTGTAATTGTTTCACTACCTTCACAGGAATTAAATCCACCTTCCTTTGGTCACTGTCAATATGCAAGAGGCAGTTGATGTGATAAACAGGCTGCACTATAATTAGAGATTTCGTCACCTGAAGTCACTTTTCTCTGGTAATCTACCTCATCAAACAATATTTATTGAGTATCTTATTTTGAGGCCTAAGGCTACTGTAATCAGCCTTCTTACGAACATATCATAAGGCACTTTAAATGCAGAACAGAGGAATACCCTCTGATAATGAAGCTTTTTAAGCCCATTAGCTCTTGACTTTTTTTGGCTACAAATAAAGAAAATATATGCTTACATGTAATTGTTTTAGGAACTTGACTATTCCATTAAAGGCAATGGTTAATTTTTGGATACCAACGAGCATGATTGCATTTGCCTTCTATTAAAGAAACTTGACTGTTGTCATTCACTTTGAGATGGTTGGTAGCATTTACCAGTCTAGATGGCATGGAGAAGTTGTACCTATAAAAGCCATAGGAAGGATGGAAAGAGCAACCAATTGCTTCCCGGGCAATGGGGTTGGGTGATAAAATATTTCCAGGTGCCTGTAATCCATACAACATTTGATTGGAAGAATTAGATGCTTGTTGACACTGTCCATTGAAGTCTTCAGATGAAACGTATTTTGAATTGGTGGCCCCCAAGGAAGATAAAATGGGAATTTCCATCATGAGTGGGGCTAAAGACTGAGAACTGCTGCTGCTTGCTAGCCTTTCAGGAGCAGGCAAGACAAGAGGCTGCTGTCGCCAAAAATTAGTTGGGCAAATCTTGTAGCAAAGGGGCAGGTTGATATTGTGTAGGTACACCTCTGGACAGGGCATTCCAAGGGAGCTTGTAGGTATGTGAAATGTTGGAGGGGAGCAAGGTGGAGAAAGCAAAGAGTTCAAAGGAGAGGGAGCCCCTCCACTAGAGGTCGCTGGAGATGAGCCATTGCTTCCACCTGTGAATGACAATTCAGTCAATGAACAATGAACTAAATGTTCCTACTGAATCAGTAATCATGTCGATAACTATCCCAGCTTCATTCTTAGATTAGCTGTCCTTGCAAGTTCACAGTTATTTTAAGTTCTTTGGAAAAGAACATTCCTCTGACCAAAATTGAATATGGTATCTCTACTACTACCACTATTACTTTTGGCATTATTATTATGTATCATGCACTGAGCATTCACTATGCTTTAGAACTATACTAGGCACTTGAACAACATTTATTCAGCGAATTACAAAAGAAGCCCAATTAAATATGATCCAGAGCCAATTATATCTTACAAGTAAAAGCTGGTTTTTTTAACCATAAAAAATTACTAAAATAAGCACTTGATTAAATTGAACAAATTGGTTTTTCTGAGATTTTATAGAAAGCTTCAGTCTGATTAAAAAATCAGTGCATATGAAAGTAATCTTTATAAATTAAAATAACATTTAAATATATTAGGTTTTTTCTTATATGAAAATCATAGATGGGGAAAGTTCCACAGTGTACTATATCAAGAGTAAAAGACAGTTTTGCAGGTAAAAATACCAAGATGAAAATGAAAGTGTTCATATCAATGTTGCCAGGTGATCTTTTATGGTTGCCTAGCATCTACTAAAATTAGGGATAGATATAAGGTCCAGGAAAATCTAGACTTTACACCTTATATTTGTAAGTATTTAAATTTTTAAAAATCTGGTTATTGACTGAACTTGATCAAATTTTGTGGGGTTTTTTTTTCAGGTGCTACTGTTTTTCTTAACTATTTTTATATACAGACATAGCCTAATCCTTTATCTACAGCGTGGCAAATATATTCTATAATTAAACATCCAAAACTTATTTTAAAAAACTGGTACCCCTTTTCTTTGCAATTTGAGAGCATTCTCGACATTTTAAATAATTAAGAAAACTGTGTATTTTAAATTATCAATTAATGATCATGGTTAGCGTTATTTTTAAATTAGTGCACCATGTGTTGACTCGGATATTTTAAAAGCATGCTGCCTAGATTCTATTAAAGTGATACTATCAAATAAGTGTTCATATTTTTCTATGCAACTCTCTAAACCAAATTAATACAGTCAACTGAGTGAAATATTTCACTAAATGATTAGACTTGATCTCTTCACATTTCAATTAGTTGTTATGGTATCATGTAAAATTCAAGCTAACTATAATGTGATGGTAACCTTCAATTAATGTTTAAAGACAAACAACTTTAATGGAGTAAAGACAAAAGGGTAAAATGATTCCATATTGCTCACAAATAAAGATCTTCTATTTATCCTTAAATATCAGAGTAAATGAAGGTATGCATTCTTCCACCAGAAAGCCTGCATTGTCAAATTATTATTTAGTCATGTAATGTACTACCTGAGAACAAATACCTTGCAAATATTTTAAATGCTTACGGCAATTAAACTAATTGCCATGGCTTAGTATTGTTTTCAACATTTATTTTCCCTAGTCACAACAAAAGGAAAATTAGAGTCAAGTGATGATGAAATTTAATGGGAGTCATTTTTATCATGTGCTGAAAGTTTCTCATAAAATATTTATTTCAATATCTAACATGTTTGCAAATAAGACCACTAGTGCACCACAGGCAGATCCTAAAGAATATGAGATAGTGAGATGCTGAAGAATCCAAGTGATTTCTATAGCTCTCAGGGTGTATGATAACCCAAGAAGACACAAGTCAGTAAATCCACCATTACCACGTTTATGCTCTTTTCCTTCTTGACAGTTACCCTCCCTTTTTGCTTCTTACCTCCTCATCAGGATAAATATACACCCACTTGATTTTAAACACACATTTTCTGGCATGTACTTATCCACTTGTGTAGTATTTGTACAGAGGTTCTGGCTGTTGTTATTTCATTAACATTTAAAAATAAAAATTAATAAAACTTTTCTTACTTTGTGTGTCTGCACCAAAAGTTTTAAAATCCAAAGTGAGAGAAGGCCTCCATGGGTAGGTCTCTAAAACCCCATCCAATACACCTCTGAAAAAGAGATTCAAACTTTAGCAAGTCCAGAATGCAATTCCTGAAAATAATAATTTGTGTAAGCTTTTGAGTTATTTTGTTATAGTTTTTAGGGGTGAATATCTGAAATGTTTTTCTTTTATAGATAGACTTCTGAATAAAATTCCCAGTGATTATTCCCTGAATAAAAACCTAAGAATCTAGAATAAGCAATATCTTAAAAGTGGGTTGGGGAGGGAGTGGGAGGAGGCAAGATTTTGAAGACAAAACGTCCAGGTTTCTTTCTTACTACCTATTTATTACTTACAAAATTTAGGGACTCAGTCTCTGAGCCACAGTTTCCTTAGCTGTTATACATGTGAAAAGGGCTATATAAATATTAGATGTGACTGTTATATCGTTTACCTGTTTCTTCCGGGATCTCTAAATCCTTTAGCAAAAGGATTCCTGTCTATTTTCAGTTTGGTAATCTATGGATTCAAAAGAGAAAGAAAGATAAAGTCAGTGCCCTCAGTAAAAACACTGCCACTGTTGCTTTTAATGATTACAACAGCCACACAAGTTTTCAACATGTAATATGGCATGTTAAATAAACGTAAGCATATTGCTAAGTCAAATTTGGAATGTTTTATCTCCTTTCTCTCCTGACACTCTTTGTTCTACTCTCCTTTCTATCCTTTCTAACACAAGATCCACACAATTCATAATCAAACTTGCCTTGATGACAATGCAATAAGGCTATGAATTTCTTTTTAATTGTGGAAAATTCAATCCATATAGTACAGCTTCACTCTTTCCCTAAAGTTTCTCTGGAGCCATCCCTGCTTGCCTGGGACTTAGTTGGCTTTACCTGCTGGTTTTGGTAAGCTGTCACCGTGGTGAACTCAGTTTCTTTAAAGGAGAATGTTTTAACCCCTTCAGCAGGCAGGGACTGAATCCGGGACATGTCGACCCTGCTGTCCTGCTTCATCACGTGCACACGGGGCTTGTACTTGTGCATGGACTGCAGAATGATCTGGAGGAGAAATCAATGGTCAAATGCTGCCTAGTAATTGGCTTACCCTCCCCCACACTGGCTCCCTCTCATCAGCACCCCCAACCTTCCCACATAAAAGTGAAGCTAAACCAGAAAGCCTAGGCTAGCCACACACAAGGACTTTTCTTTGCCATTTGGCCCTGGACAGAGGCCTTCAGGCATAAGGGGTTTCAAGAACAGGGCATCTCAGCACACCAAGAAGCAGTGATTCCATTTCCAGTTGGGGTCCTTTCCTGCTTTCAAATGTGGGTGACCATGTGATGTTCCCAAGTGTTATTGGGATCTGACTGCCTGCCATAAGTTCTCTGGGCTTAGGTAACTGATGGGAAACCATTTGACATCCCCCACCTCCTAAGCCCAGGAGCATCCTTCTTCCTTTTGTGGCTGGCACAGGGCCAGGCCAGGCAGGGCAGAGTCGAGGTGCACCTGGGAAGAAGGTTCAAGATCTACGTGACTTGAAAAGGCCTTCCATGGGGGCGGGTTGTGGAGAAGATTTCCACCATACCATGTCACACAGAAGGTGCCCATCAGGGGAAGGCAATCAGAGCCCACAGTGATTGCCAGGGAGGCTGAAGTGCCAGAGAGCTCAGGGAAGCATTCCCTTTCACTGTCCCAGACCAGGCATCCTGGCTTTAAAAAGTCTCCTTTGGGGTTTCCCTGGTGGCGCAGTGGTTGAGAGTCCGCCTGCCAGTGCAGGGGACACGGGTTCGAGCCCTGGTTTGGGAGGATCCCACATGCCGCAGAGCGGCTGGGCCCGTGAGCCACAACTACTGAGCCTGCGCGTCTGGAGCCTGTGCTCCGCAACAAGAGAGGCCGCGATAGTGAGGGGCCCGCGCACCACGATGAAGAGTGGCCCCCACTTGCCGCAACCAGAGAGGGCCCTCACACAGAAACGAAGACCCAACTCAGCCATAAATAAATAAATAAAAATTTAAAAGGACATTTAAAAAAAAAAGGGCTCCTGCTTTAAAAAAAAAAAAAGTCTCCTTTTGTCCTCAAACTCCTTTCACTCACCATCCCCAACCCCCAGCACTCTCAGATGCCAAGTAAAAGTCACAAGAGCTACTTTGGCCACAGGCCTAGAACTTGGACAGTTCCTAAAGACTACAACTAGCACATCTGGGAGACACCTCCTTGGCTTCTCCAGGGTGACCCTCCGGCTGACACCTTGGCATCCCCCTCCTCTCCTCGGGACAAAGGATTGCACACACTTACATGGCCTTTGTCGTCCATCTCGTTGTTGGTGAGTTTCACACGATCGAAGCTGATGATCTGACGCATCCATGTCTCTCCCGAACAAGGCGAGTCCGGGTGAACATAGAACCTGGGAGTGATGCATGAGTGGTCTGTATTCCCGGCTACCATCCACTGCGAGCTGTGATACACGTACCTGAAAATGCGCGGAGTGTGGCTTTAGGCGCAGCAGACCAAAGCCAGGAGCAGGGGCTACCACGATCCGGTCCTAAAGGCCTCGGCCAAGGTTTGCCTGCTAATCTCAAAGGCAACTAGTAAAAGATACAACTTCATTTCCAAACAGCGTTCAGGGACAGAAAGCAAACTGTAAATAAGCATACGTCATTAAAATGTAGTGAAGTGCCAGGGCAAGTATAATGTCATGGGATTTCAGAGTCTGGTTTGTATTTCCTCACAGAAACTGCAACAAAAATTCATCTAACCCGTTTTACCGAGCAGAGACGCCCGAAAAATCCTCCTGTCCTACAAGCGTCAGGGGAGAAGCAGAAGGGTGAGGGAAAGTGTCTGTGCAGCCCACCGCCACCAGACCAGTAGTCTTGGAAGCCCCTTTGTCCACAATGTTTTACATCAGAATACCCTCAAGGAACTCTGCCCGCTGTGGCCTCGGGGCTGATTTTCGCATTGTCTTCAATCTCAACCGCTAAATTATGCGCCGAATTCCCAAGCCAGCTCAAACGTGATAAGCAGCTTGTTCTGCTATTTCTGGGCTACGGCCCCAGCAGGCTCTTGAGCCCAGCCTTCTTTTTGCCCCTCACTCCCAGCATTGGGTGCGTTGCAGGCTGTTTCCTAGAAAGGCTAGACACCCACTTCAGTCGAACGCTCACAGGCCGAGTGCTGGCGGCTGCCGCCCAACCCCCATACCCCTGAGCTAAAGCGCTGGCCGACCCGAGCTTCTGGGCTGCCAGCAAAGAAGGGCCTCTTGGCTTTAGATCAGTTCGGCCACTTTTAGCCTGCTTTAAGTAGAGAGCTTACATCAATAGAAAGGTTACTTGTATTCTCCAGGACCTGGCCTCTGCTTCAGGGTAGAGGCTAAGGAAGGAAGGAAAATAGACTTAGGCGAGATAACTGCTAGACTAGCTTTGGATGGCAAATCAGGGCATCGCTCAAGGACCCTGCTGCTAAAGTAGCACATCCCAGAGCCCGGTAGGGCCCCAGAAGCCCAGGCATTTCTCCCCAAATTCCTTTAAACAACTTCCCTCCCAGATGCCTGAGCCAAAACCCTCTGCAGTTTGCAGAGCCAAGGCTAGAGCAGTGGGTAGGCAAGAGGTTTGGGGTACACTGAAGCACCAGCTGGAACCTGTGATCCAGGAGTGAGAGGAAAGAAGAACAAGCCTGCTTTTCTCTCAGTCTGAACTCCCTGAACTCCAGTTTGAGGGAGAAAATTCAACTCTCAAAGCCCACAGGAGAGCAATTCCCCCTACCATGGTAGAGTTTTCAAAACAGCACTCTCAGGTTCCATAGATATGAATCCCCATTCCCAGCCTGTGGTACCCTCCTTTGGGCCTGGTTACCTATAGCGTTTGGAATCCACCGGCACCACATCGATGGCCACATAGTACTGTTTCCCTGGGTCCAGTCCTTTTACCTTGACCCGAACAGAGGGGAACATCCTCCTGTGGGAGAGAAAATAGCGACTGACCTGGGCGCTATTAGAAACGTTTGGAGCCAGGTGGGGTTGGGGACAAACAAAAAGTAAAGGAATAAACAATACTCTTCTTATTCTAGACAGGTTCAGTGAATGAGATTTGCTACATGAGGAAAGATTGTTGGTTACATGTTTGATTGAACAAACTCAGGATTTTTGAGTGGATCAGAATATCCTTACCACAAGGCTTTGTCCACCCCACTTCCTATCACCACCATAATAAAAAGCTATAGAAGAAAAAGTAGGAAAGAAACAGCTGTGCCCCTCCCCTGAGTTTTCAGCGGTACTTTCTGTGAGGCAGATTTGGGAAAGACTGAAATTAGGAAGATTCACACACACAAAAATTACCCAGCTGATGTGAAGAAGCTGCCGCACAGGAAAAGGTGGAAGAGGGAAAGCCCCACTTCAAATTGACCTGGGCTCAGGACAGTGGGCTGGGAGCCTGCTAGATGGGATATTGTCCACTGATAACTGTGAGGCATTAACAGAAAGGCCTGGGCATAGCTTAAGATGTGGGGGTGGCATCTGGCACCTGCCTTGGGAGGTCTAATTTTTGTCATATACTACACAGGCAGGAGCTGCAAGAATGAGTTCTTGGAATCAGGGTGTACAGGAAAGAAAGGCCGAGCCACTAACATGGGCCAGGCAAGGCCTAGTCTGGTCGATTGAGAGGCACTGGCTTCCAATACCTGTCTGGGGTGGGGATATGGGGAGAAGGGTACCAAAGCATAAAACTGGAGGCACCCATCTTATGAGAGCAGAACATTAAGTGCCTACTGTGTGCGGCCCTTGAACAGCTTGGGCAAAGCCGAACCTGCCCGCCTTGGTAATGATCATCTCAGTTCCAATGTCATGAAATCTCTTCCACAGCTCGGATCCTTGAAGCTCCACTTGGATAGCATCTTTTTCTTCCAGACTCCCGAAGCTGTTGCAGCCGCCGCTGCCTCCTCCACAGCCTGAGAAAGTAGTTGCTAAGGGCTCTGTCTTGGGTCGCTTTTCTGCTGGACACAGAGACGCTGAGAGTTTGAGAGAGCTTCGCAGTTCCCGCGCCCCCTTCTCGCTGACGCCTGTCTCAGAACAGACCGGCCTTGTCTCTTCCCCGGGAACCTTGGCGACTGATCTCCAAATTCCCCACAACACCCACTCTGGCCCCCTGATGGAGAGAAAGGGGCCCAGGTAGCGCCCTGTGAAATGCATGACCCTTCTTCAAAGTTGCCCATCCTCATCTCTCTCGGAGACTTTTGGTCCCTGATGCTGAATCCCCTCGGGACCTGGGTCCATGTCCTGCTTCCTACCCCGAGAAACAGCCACCCTCTGGCTCTCAGGGCTTCCGGGAGGTTGGAGAGTCTCGCTTCATAAATCTGTGGGGACCCTCCCCTTCACCGCAAATGAACCACAACACTATGGGCTGAACTTGGAGGCTCTGAAACTTCCCCCTACAGCCAGATGGCTGAGGTATCCCCGCCGCCCCGAACGCGGCCATCGCTGGGCCAAGACATCCTTTGATAGGGCTAGCCGCCCTCCTGCAGCGACGCGGCGCCAGTCTGAGACTTTCCGATCCAGCAAGCCATGGTAGCCGGCGCTGGGGTTTGGGCCGCGGTAGGGGTACTCACCAGGCTGCTCGCTCTTCCTTCCTGCGGCGCTGCTCCTTCTCTCCTCCTCCGCCTCTCCACCCTCTTTCTCAAGCAGCTCAAGTTGCGCCTCCTCTCTTGTGTCTCGCAGTTTTCTTTTGCTGGGTCTCCCCACCAAGGCTTCCACCGAGAAGGCGTGCGCCCGAGAGCTCAGAGCCATCCCTGGAGAGGGTGAAGAGAACGTACTCTGCAAAGTTTCAACCTGAGCTGGGTTAGGGAGGGAGAGGGTGGGAGGGCGCAGAGGACAGGCAAAGGAGGGAAAGCGGGAAAATCAGAAAAAACTGAAAACTCAGAAAACAATTTCTAAATCTATATTCAGGGGGGAAAATGTGTGTGTATATAATTTTTATATATACATATAGATTTTCTTTGAATAGACAGAATGAAAGGAGATTAAACTGGAGCCAGAGTCCTCTGGAGTCTAGTCCCCTTTCCCTTTTCGCTCTTCTCCCTCCCAGTGGACATGTGCGGAACATCAGTCCTCAAGTCCCAGATTCCCGGACCTGGCAGAGCTCAGAGACTGGCAAGCGCGGCCCTTTTAGGGAGCGGACCTGCCCCTAATGGCGGCTCAGGTCGCTCGGATTGGGAGATACTGTTGCATCGGACTGAGTGAATACCCGGCTGGTCGTAGCCTCCACTGTTTGTTTTGGAAACTGTTGGAAGCATAAAAAAACACCGTGACACTACAGAGACTGACAGGGAGGGGGCGGTGGGAGTGGGAGGATAGAAAGGGGTTGGAGGTTGACTGGAAAGGGGCTCAGGATAGTCTAGTGGGGAGGAGGGATACACAAACTTACTGTTTTGCATTAAATTGTGAAACTAAAAGACATGCGAAGTAATTGCCCACGGTGGGGGGGCCACTTTTCCAACAAAAGTGAAAATATTATTTAACCAAATCCAGAGAGGTGTATAGGGGTCTTTTGCTCTTAAGTGAGTACGCTGGGGAAACAAAGAGCAGCACAAACTTTCTGGGCCTGTTTGTTCTACAGTCTGGGTCTCAGACTAAGTGGACCCTGTGCTACTCTGACCTCCCTATCCAGGTGGGGAAGTAAGAGCCAGTGCAGGCAGGAGGCTCCCAGATAACCACTTTCAATGATAAAGAGCAAACCTGGACCTTCAATCCCTGCCTCTACTGGAGCCCAATATTCCCCCACACAGCCTCTTCTTACTCACATGACTTAATCAGCAAATACAGCCCAAGAACTCCAGGGCCACCAGCAGAGCACCAATCGGAATTGTGCTCCCAAGGATGTGACACCTCAAAATGTTGTGCTCAAATAATTGATTCCAGTGTATCCTGAAATATCTTCCTGGGCTAAGTTTTACTTTTCCTTAAAATGGATAAAGACACCTTCTTTATGTCAAGAAGAGACTTGCCTACCACTTCCAAGGAGCATGTTTATGCATGCAGATGTGAGATGCCTGCCTGTGTGCTTAGGATTTGGTCATGCGCTTTTCATCAGCAATAAGAAATCAGGCACCCCTGGGCTCTCTTGCAAACTGCATCCGAATTATTGACATTTTCACCTTTTCAGAGAGCTCAGCTCTCTCATGTGTACTGAACTAAGCTGTAGTTAATTCCTGTTAACTTTTATCTGAGAGTAAAGTGATTGCAAGCCTCAGAACCAGCTTTGTGATCTGTTCAGCTGCCAAAGCACTGGGCTGTCAGGTACTGGGGGCATGAGGGATGTACATTTATGATAGAAGTTCATTTTCCACAGCTGAAAGACTCTTTTGAACATTCTTTTTATTTCAGCCAGAAACACCCATAAACCTTTATAAGAGATTCTTCAGCCCACATGGAACATGCAGAGAGAGAGGCTCTGGGACCCACAGATGCCCACATTAGAAAGAAAATAAAGTTTTTTTGGTTGACAATTGGAAAATCCTTACAGTAAAATGTTGATTTTGAATTACCAAAAAATGTTATAACTAGGAACATGAAGGGAATTTATCTCTTGAAAGAAAAATAAATTTGTGGTTAATACAAATTAAATATATTCAAAATCTATGGAGATACAGAGGATATAGATGTGCCTTAAGGGATATATGGTTTATAAAAGCTCTTATTGAATATGAAATCCGAACTTGCTTTAAGGAGATAGAAAGCGATTTTTAATTCTCTAATAAAAATTCTAATATTTTATTAACCACTATAAATAGGTATGTGAATTAACACATGCACAAAACAAGGTTGGCCCTGAAAATATTGCTTCTAATGAACTGTATGTGCAACAAAGTAGATGTTCAGATTTAAGCTAATGTATCTGAAAGCATTACATTTCTCAGATATTTATGGCAGGTCAAGGGCAAAGATTCATGGCCTCTCTAGTTTTCTATATAGGAAATATGGGTTACTTGAAGAAAAACGTATGTATAAAAGAAACTAAATCTGACTGGAGGAAAAAAAATCCCCTGTGTTCCGCAGTACTTACTAATCAAAGGGATGATGTCAAACTCATATGAAGGGATTCCAACTGTCACTTTTAATTTACAAAAGAAGGAGTGAAACACATTAAATGAAATATATAAATATTTCAAATATATACCTATATTAAGTATAAATAAAATAAAATAAAATGTTTTGAGACTGGTTGATACCTAGTGCCACACTTTGGCAAAAGTACAAGCAACTTCATGATAGAGATCATTTCCTCGAATTGTTATTCTTCCTACTCTCCCTTGATCCTCATTCCCCATGGTTAAGATATTTTGGCATACTTCCAAGCTTGTAGAATGTGAGTCTGAAATAATTTGCTTATGATCATTTTTGCCATTTCTTGGGAAAAAGCCTACCAACGTCAAGAAATGCAGAGAGGCAGTTTCCTCACAACATCATTTGAGTACCCGAATTCCACTTTGCCTGAACTAGCTAAGTTGCTTACATAAATAAATCATCTTTGCTTAAATGAGTTTCAGCTGGGCTTTCATCACTTGCAAGCAAAAGAATCCTGACAAATAGACTCATCTTGATAAAAATTTGGAAAATCAACTTTTTTTTCTAGTTCTTCTTTCTTCCTCCTCCTTCTTCAATACTACTGGTTCTGTGAATTGGGAAATTGCATGCTACACACTATCCCAGACTCATAAAACCTGGAAGAAAATTTGACTTTCTACGCAAATTACTAGGACTATGATAACTGACAAAAAGGAATAAGGCTCAAGCAGTATAGCACTTAGGAAGACAGACTTTGGATTCAGACTGACCTGATTCAAATTCTGACTTTGCTACTTTCTATCTGAGAGACCTTACACAAGTCTTTTTTTTTTTTTTTTTAACATTCAGTCTCTTTCTTCTAAACTTTTGTTTTTACTTTTAATACCTTCATCACAGGGTATGTTTCTGTAAGTGTATATATCTGAGGGTTAGTGAAATAATATACACAAACCATTTAGCATAATGCCTGGAACATAGTAAGCACAGCTGTTTTCAACATTAAAGAGATGATGGAGGTTAATTTCAAGAATGTGTTAATCTTTATGTTAACTATACAATTATAAATCCTTTGTGGCCAGACACTAGAAACAGAAGTTTATGCTAACACTGGCACACTCAACTTTTATTTAAATCCTAAAGCAGATTCAAAAGTTCAGAAGTCTTTAAAGTAATCACCTTCCTTAAATTTGAGAACCATTTTAATAAATTAAGCTAGTGAATTAAACAAAAATATTGCATTTGAGTTTCAAAGATCCATGGAAAATACATCTGTTAGAATACATATTCCGATCTGATTTTATCAACTTGATCCTTGGAAAGATATTTTTGCTATTTTACCAATGCAATGTAAGTGTATGTCCTTCTTATAGTAGTAGATAAAATTTATTAATTACAGGCCTCTAACATATAGCTGTGTTCTCACTCCAGAAAATTAAGAAAACTGGTCTAATTAATATTAAAAGTAATTCTCACACTGAATCCTTCAACTTCTAATAAGCTTACTTCAATATAATCTTTCAAGATTTCAGTAGTTTAATGCATCTAGCAATTCAATTATGCATGCCAAACTTTTTAATCCATGTTCTTAGGTAGAGTGGAAGAAAAAAGAATAGGGAGACAAATTCTTATCTGTGTTCATTGTGTTCTCATGGTGACGATTGGGAAGTTAAATGCTTATTCTTGAAAAAAAGTTAGCTGAAGGAAAATTTATTCCTCTGAATTTAATCATGTCATGTGTTCATCAGATGTCTGCTATCAAATGATGAAGGCCTTCTTATGATAATGATTATAACATTGCTTTTGGGTTCATTATGTTCCTCATTCTCACTGAATTTTATATCAAAGGCATGCAACTATTTTTCCCATTTTCTTCTACTCAATTTATAACTTATGGCTGGTGGGTTTTTAAAAAATGTTGGATCTAGGAGCTTTGCCCTCAGAAATATGAGGACAATTTTTTTCTTGACTAATTTTGGGCAGAGAAGATGAATGAAATAAAAATAAATAATAAACCCAGATGTGGCCCTACTCTATATTGATCTGGTAATTGCCAGAGTAGGCATTGCATATCCAATTAAAGGCAGCTGGGATTGACATCCAGCTGGTCCATGGACAGATCTTTAGGAATCAGGTGCAACTTTAAGCATCTGATGATCTCAGATAGTATGACAAATGGTTAAATACAATCTGAATGCTGCTGAAGGGTTTGGTTCAATAACCTGCTCAGCCTGCAGGGCTGGGAAAGACACCACCCCTACCTTAGAGGGGCAGAGTGAAGCTCACAGCAAGGCCAGTATACAAGGCACTTCAGCTGGAAAACAGCCAGGTCTGTGTGTGATCTTGGACACATCTCCATGGGTATTTGTTTCATTCTGCAGTCATTAAAGCAGAGGGGAGGATATTAATGCATTTGCCTATCCTTTCTTACTCAAAGGATATATATTTTTTTATCTATTGTATGTTCCTAGCTAAAAGACACAGCTCAGAAACAGAAAAGTTAAGAGTTTTTTTCTTAAATTTTGAGTGTTAATCACAATGTATCACTTGCAGTAGTGTCTCAATGTGAGCATTTTCTTGCGTTTGAACTCTGGCTCAGTTTATTGCTAAAAAGCAGGAAATTGCCTTGTGTATCAAGGGAAGGCTTTGCCTGGTAGTTTTTTAAACACCAGGTTTCTGTAAAAATAAAGCAAAAGATATTTGTTGCAATGTCCTAGTATTTCAGACGATCAACTATATGACATAATTTTAAAAATCAATATCTAACATCTACAGAAGTACTGATTGATAGTGAGAAATATTTGGTATTAGGCTGAAAGATTTTCCCTAAATCCATCAAAACACAAAAGGTAGGCAAACACCTACCCTGCCTATGCTTAAAGCCAATCTATGCTACTTTCACCCACTATCTTCCTTCCCAGGGTTCCTATGTTAATATTACTAGACAAAGGCTGCTTCTGCATGAAATAAATATTTCTAGAGTTAGGACACCCTGATCAATACTTCCAAGGGGTAAAATGGCAGGCCTTAATAATAAAGCAATAAAGATATACAAGGAAAGATACAAAAGAGGAACCACTGAAAACAACAAGGATCTCACTTTCTGAATCCATAACGTTTTAATACTGGGGGAGAAAGAGAGCGTGAAGGAAGAGCAAAGTCAATGGCTACATCTACTGACAAATGAATGCCAGCCTTTAATAAACTGGGTCCACAGGACCATGATGTACACCCTGGAGGCAACTCACTCTGGTCACTGCTCAGTTAGGGGACCGACTAAATCATCTCAGTGAAGCCAGTTAAATAATTGCCACTTCTCAAACTTCAGAATTTGTACCTCCAGTCTAAAACTTGACTCACCTGACAGCACCAAAAAAGTTGATAGAAAGTTGTAATACACATTTTTGTGTGTTTTATGATGATGAATACAGAGTCGTTTAAATTGTGTGTGTGCATATTTCTCATGGAAAGTGATTATTGAACTTTTTCAAGGCAATGATGCTAGTAACTCTTTGGAAAACAATTGGATTAGGAGGTTCAGTGTACTAGCATTTTAATAAATACCAAAGCACTTGGTATCACTTCACAATTGTTTTCCATTCTCAGATTATGGTCCTTGTCTGATTTATTTTATTACAAGGAGATGAATTTTTAAAACTCTACCTTAAAAAGAAACCTAGTCATTACTTTCCATTTTGGCAAGCTTAAAACTCTACAGTCATTTTCACTGACACACACATACATCCTCTTCTCTTTTCCTTTGTCTAAGGATTAGCTAGAATGTCTCTTAATGTTTTAATAAGCTTTTAAGGCTGGAAGAAAATTTTCACAATAAGCATTTTTTATATGTATGTGTTTTTGTGTGTGTTTGTATTTTCAAGTAAGAATGTCTGAGGACATACGTGTAGAGAGTGATATGAAGTATTTTCAAGAGTGATTTCTTTTTTTTTTTTACAGATGTTCCACCCTCCATTCCCCCTCATTTCATTTTGCCATTGAAAAAATTTAAAAGTCAGTTTTGAATGTTTTTTTTTAGGTGAGAGTGAGTTTATCCAACACAGATTCTCCATTCACTTTTCCTCTAGATGATGTCTTGATAAACTGTTGCCACGATAGAATGTCTGGGCTTTCCAAGGCACCAGAGCTGGCTTGAGTTGAGCATCTTGGTTTGAAAGAGGTCTCAGTGCATTTTATCAATTTCTCCTGAAACAATAAGCCAGCCTAGGTCAAACAACTGTTATGGAGGCATCTACTGATAGAAGACTCAATGGGTCTCAGTTTCCTTGTGTCTCTCTGTGTCTCTTTCTTGTGCCACTTGAATTTTTCTTTGTGTATGTTTCCGTCTCTCTCAGTCTCTGTGAATCAGTTTGTGTCTTTATAACTCTTTTTCTCTTCCTCTTTTTCTCTCTCCTTTTTCTGTTTAGTCGTCTTTTCCCCTCTCCCTTTCTGTCTTTGTCCCTTATATTCTTCCCCTATCAATAACCCCAGAATGCCTCCATAAGTAGGAGGGTGTTGTACAGAAGCAACCGTACCACCTTACAGCAACCTCCTTAACATCCTTTTCACTCAGATGCCTTCTGTAGTCACATTCTCTAGCTTGAAAGCAGGTATGTGAGTTGTGTGTTTATGTGTGTGTGTGTGTGTGTGTGTAGGTTTACAACACAGTGTCTTAACTAAAGCTCTGGTGAGAAAAAGCAGGAATGAATAAAAGAAAGTGTCTTTTGGCACACACTGCTGCTCCTTCCCCTCTCCCCTGGGGGAGGTCAATGCCACACATTTTGGGGTCTCAGGCCTCCTCCAGAGGGTGAGGGATTAAAGTCAAGTGAGTGCAAGATGAACTCAAAAAGTCAGCTGGCTCAATGATCTGGAGCTCCTTGGGGAAGAGCCTGGGGAGAAAGTATCACAGTTCAGAGCCCTCCTGCCACCTCTTAGTGCTAGACACTTACCACTCAGTATACTTCTCTCAGATCTGCCCTCATCACAGGCCACAGTCTCACCTTCCAGCAAGGCATGCAAGCCTCTTCCTTTTGCTCCCTTGCTCTCTAATCTGCCCTACATGAATTCTCCTGGGTCTGGGGGCCTTCCCAAAGCGAACTTGCCTAGGAGAAGGACTATTACTGGGTCATTTGGGTGTCATTGCATACCCTCAAAAGACAGGCCAAGTCTAACCTTTATTCATTTTAAGAAGATTAACATTCCACTTCAGGTCCCCTGAGAAGTAAAGGTTTCAGGATTCTTGTTACATAGCCCCCAGTTGAAGAAAATGAAACCAACAATTATGACTTTGCTGGACCTCCCTAACTTTATGTACTTGCCTAGTGATAGTTAACAGGAAATGCAGATGCTGAGATGAATCCTTTCCTCTGAGGCGCCCAAAGAAAACCCGCAGCCTGACCAGTAAGGCAGGGGCTTTTACCTAGGAGGCAACAAGTTGTTGGTCTCTGTGTCAAGAGGCCAGGCTTTCCTCTGGTCTGAAAGCTGTCTCAGGCTGGGCTCATTCGCTCCATAGATGCCAGTACCAGCTGTCTCCAGAGTCCAGAGGAGAGTGGCCTGGAGCCAGAGTACAAGAGAACACGATGTTCTGGCCCCCACTGGCCACAGCTGCACTTCTACTTCCTGTGTTGGACTGGTCCTGCACCTTCCTCCATGCAGAAGACCTGCTTTGACTCAAGGCCAGCCACAATAACAGTCTGTGATTTCAGCCTTCAGGGCAGCAAGGCTTCGGGCTCCCGGCCTCTTTCCTCAGCCTCCCTAGGCAGCTTGCCCGGCTGTGCTCTGATCTGAGCTGCAGGCAAACGCTTCTTGGGAAAAATACCTCCGAACCACAAGCAGATTGACCATACAAACTGAATCGGCCCATCTCCGCCCCCAGGAGCTGGAAAACCCTTTTCAAACCCCAATGAACAGCAGCTCAGCAGCTCTGCCCGCAGCGCCCAGCTCGCGCAGTCGGCTCTGTTTCCCGGTGGTCCACTAAGGGACCCATTCAGTCTCAGCGATTTCACACAGGCGCCCGATGATAGGTGCCTTGGACAGCTCAGAAACTCTCAGTAGCCATGGTCCCTCCTCGGGTCGACCTCACGCGCACATATCAAAGCCCTACACTTCCCAAAGGAAAGAGTCAGTATACATATATATAATATATAAAATATATATAATATATATTATGTATATATATTATATATATATTAAATATATTATATTATATATATTAAATATATTATATAATATATATATTATATATATTATATATATAATATATATATATATATATAATATATATAATATATATATGTTTTAATCTCTAGGGAATCCCAGAAATGAGTTGACCGAATGGTTTTCCTGAGGCAGAACAGAATGTTTGATTTTTACTTGATTTATTTCTCTAGGGCAGCTCAGAGGGAATTGAAAAGGGCTAAGACCCTAAGACGGAAGACTTTACTAGCACCAAGCGACCTACGGGGACAAGAAAATAAATGCTTGTTTTATCCTGGAGTGGAGTGTTTCCCGAGAAGACAGATTTCGAGTCAGTGCGGTTTAACTGGATGAACGCCCGAGCATTTTTTTTCTGCTGCGGGGAGCGCTAAACCTTCCAAGGAATGAGGGAAAACCCAGGAATCAGGCATTTGGCTACCCCGCTGCGTCATCTTCTGTTACCTGGAAGAACCAGGGGCCTCCGTAATGAAACCCCTAAACCAGGTAAAGTGTGCGCGGATCTTGCGTGGGAAACCAGATGCCAAGGAGTGTTACACGTTGTTTATCAAAATTTGACACTAAATTATGGGGGTGCAATATGTTCCTGAGTTCCTGATATTTCCAAATCACAGTCAACCACGCATAAATCTAGTTTTTCTTGACGATTTCCTGTGCAAGTTATAATTGTCTAAAGAATTGTTATTCTGAAGTAATTTTTCCAGCGAATATTTTCTCCTTCTCTCAAGGAAAGTGAAAAGAGGGATTTTATTTTTCGTTCATGACTTCCCTTTCATTTTATTTCAAGTTTTAAACCCTAAAATCAATGTAAGGAACAGGTTCCAGCCATTTTTGAAGAGAACTCAGAACAGGATTTTCCAACGGGGTCATTTCACATCCACTAAAGAAGAATTTTGAAACACGGACAAACCTGTTTCTGCATTTTGAAACACAGAGAAATCTGTTTCTGGTTCTGGTTTCATGTCGGAAAATGTGTTTCCTGTCCTAATTGGGGCTATTCACTTTTCGGTGATATTTAAAACGAGCCCGACTGAGTTGATGTTTGGTTAACTATGAAGGAAATGGCTCTTGATCAGGCAGGCAATTACCAACCAAAGCTGATCACTTCCCAAGCAAAACAAAGGAATTTGCAACTATTTTTCTTCTGCAGTAATGAACATGGCAGGTAATTATTTATGAATGAGATAAAGTTTTCCGTGTTGGTGAGCACCAGCAGGGCTAGGACCCACAGCGCAAACTGTCTTCCTGGAACCCAGGCCAGCCGCCCTCTTTTTTGTCTGTGCGGGGAGGGAGCTGAGTTCAAGTGCAGACAAGATCCCGCGGTGGCAGGCTCGCCACCGGCTGGAGCAGAAGAGACTTGTGGCTATCTTGTCAACTATCCCACCCAGGCAACTCAAGAGACCTGAGTCCTATTCCCTCCCTCCACCCTCCGCTGTGAGTTCCATAGTGCTGGGTGTTGAGCAAGAGCTCGGTACAGTCAGTTGATACTTCACTTTTAGCCTTTGGGGTGAGGGATTCTGGGGCATCTGGCTTGATAATCTGCAGAGTCACACAGGTAGCCAGAGGGCAAGTGTTTGCCAGAAACCCGCCTCAGCATGCCTAGGGCAGACAGAAGCTCTAGGTGTGCGCTGCCTGCGTAGATACTTCAGTGATCTTCAACTGGGGAAAATTTTTGACATTCCAAAGAAACTTATATTTTTCCCCATGACTTCAGCAGGTGCACTCAACTCCCAGTGGCTCCTAACAAACCATACTTGGGGAATAGAAGAGAACAAGGGCTTGCTTTCCACAGTTCAGGCGATCTTGGCAGAGTTCTGGCCAGACACTGCGCCCAGGTGCAGAGCCTCTAACAATAACCACTGCCATTTTCTGGGAAGCTTGCTACTTGTTATTGCTTTATATAATCTTAATCCTCACAGCAACAATAAGAAATGAGGTAGGTAATTTCATTTCCCCATTATCCAGATGAAAAAGTGGAGGCCTAGAAAAATTACATTAGTGGTAGAGCCAACTGCCAATCTCCAGCTCGTCAATGAGCTTCCAAGAGCACTGTTCAAGGACCGGAGAGTAAGGAATTTCTAAACCTTCTGCCACCTTTACATGGCCCTCTCCCAGTCCAGATGCCCTGAAGGGATTCACAGTAAGAGGGGCTTTGTAAAGCCTGGGGGTAAAACTCACCTGCCAGCCTTTCAAGGAGTGCTGGCACCATTCTGTTTGGCTTGCATTTCTGGCCTCCACCCCCTGGTGCTGGCCTCCAGAGCAAACCCGCCTGTCCTGGCAATTTGCAGAGCTCTGCCAGGAGACTAGCTTTCTTCCAGCCAAGTTTATGACTGCCCTGTGCGCCCCAAAGTGCTCCGAAGTTTGGGGGAAAGGCTGCTACCACACATCAGGGCCTCCAAAATCTCTTTCCTATAATAGAAAAGCTCTGTCTGGGGCAAACAATCCTCCTCACAATCAATTGCTTTAGGAAGTCAAAGCATAATCATCACTTTCTGTCGTGCTTCTCTCAGTCTCTATTACTCAGTGACATCACCCTACCTATGATTCAGCTTCCCACCATCTTCCTGGACCAGAATAACCTGTAAATGATCACAGTCCATGGGGCCATTGATTTATCAAGAATTTGTGAGAAACCAAGAATATTTCACCCAGTTCCCTCTGCTAGAATGTATCAAAATGCCAATTTTTAAACTGGGAACTTGAGGCTGTTTATTTTGAGCATTCTCAGAAGAGGTTGACATTGGACATGATTAATGGAAAATTACAGGCTAGATTTTCAGACATTCTCTCTTTTACTTAGCACCATTACTTAACTGTTCAGATTAGACACTACATCTACTAAATACAAGTGGCCAAGTTTAGGTGCAATTAGCACATAAGCACTTAAGAGGCCCAACGAAATAACTTTGAAATTTAGGTTGCAATTTTTGTTTTATTGCATTTGCATATATATTTTGGCCTTTGAAACATCATTACTTTAAAGGATCTTTCAACATTTGCTAAAACTCCTTTGAAACTGGAAGTGATTATGAGACTTTTTTTTCACTATAGTAAATCTCAACCACCATTTTGGGGAAAGACAATATACTTTTCCATTCAGCACTCTGAATGAAACCAGTTGTTGAGATGATGTGATGTTGAAAAAAATCATTCTAAAATATAAGATTTTGTGGTGCATGAAGTATGTAATGCTTCCAAAAAAAAGTCTTTAAAAATTTAAATATTCCAATTTCTTTTCAACACTTTCATTTCTCAATACCTAAAAATAATCTATTGTGAGAGTTAAAATATCTATGCTTTAGTAAAGTTTAGGCTTTATCCTTTGTACAATCTTAATACACATACCCTGGATTCAAATTTTCAATGAAAAATTTTATTTTTAATATTTGAAAGCCAAGTTTATTTGATGAAAATCACAAACTGAAAAATGACTGATCTCTTGCTTAGGGTCATCTTAACAACTGAAGCAGATTGAGCAGCAGATCTAATTGATTGAAGAGATGTTGGTGACAAGGACAACTGCCACAAAATAATCTTAACAAAAGAAAAGAAAGGTAGACCTTATTACTTGAGTGAAGAAATATTTACTGCAACCAATGGAGGGATTGTAGGGATTCCAAAATTTAGAAAACTTTAAAATGGGAAAAAGACTTACGTATACAAAATCTAACCATACTTCGAAGGTCTTATTTTAGTACATTTAGTGATCTCTGATAAAAGTATAAAGGACTTTCTTAGGTAGTAGAAGGTACTTGATGGTAATGTCAAGTGTGTGTTACTAATTAATATTGTTGTACACTTTCTTGGTTTCTGATCTTTCCCTAATTCTTAGTTTCCTGTTATTTGGTGAGTTTTTAATTTAGTTTCATTGTTATTACCTACTTGGTTTTACTTTTGTAATTGTGTCCAGTGTGAAAATAAAACGAGTGAAGAATGTTTTCATTATATAATTCCAATGTCATTCTCTAGTTATACTTTCTAAATTAGTGAAGTTCCCCCTTCCCCAGAGGTATATAGCAAATGTAGCTGTCATTATAGTGGCATGTAATTACAAATTTAATATTAAGAATAACTACATGGTCTTCTATATTTCATTCATGAATTATTTTTTCTCTTTTTATTGATACTGATAGAACCCAGCTGAGACACTTTTATCTCTAATTGTATGACGCTATTTTAAAGCATGTCAAATAATGTTTTATTTCTTTATTACAATACATTTCAGAAACTTGGACAAAGATCAACCAAATCATTTTAATTTTCTATGGTGAAAAATGAAAAGAACAACAAAAAAGGACAATTGGGATAATATAATCAGAAATATTTTTGAAGTGGATGTAGATTTATATGGTATGTTGGACAACATTTTCTGTTCAAGTGGAGTAAAGTATATCTGTTATAGATCGGCTCAGATCATTATTGCATTTTGTAATTTTACTGAGTCATAATAAATTAGTTTCATGCTATGTAATACACTCTGGTCAGTAAGCAAAAGAAATAAAATCCAAACTTAATTAAAATTATTTGAAACTGATCTATATGCCTTTAAAGGAAACATCTCATTTTCAAACTTGTGAATATAAACAATAATTCAATTATGCGTTAATTTTTCAAAGGCTCAAGGGTTAATACTACAGCATAACAAAACTCAGCTGGTGGGAGATTGAATTTTTCTGTGATTCTACTAACTGTAATAAGAAAAAATGGTGTCTAGCTTTCATGTAATAGTTGTTTGACAAATCACCTGTACTTAATTTGGTAACTGATATTGTTATTCATTATGTTTTCATCTGATTATCTTAAAGCTATGGTTTTATATAGTGTCATAGTTACTAACTTGATACTAACACATTTCCCAATTCAAACTTTACTGTCATTAACCCACTCCATATCTGTATAATTATTTATAAGATAGATCACAAAACTTGTGAGCATCTGACAAGATGCTAACAAGGCTTCCCCCTCCCCGGCATCACTACAGTTTTATACCTATAGAAAAGAACTGTGGTTTTCCTTAGAAAGTTTTCCAATGGGTAAAATATAGCATTGTCATTAAAGCATAGTACAGTCAGCCCTCTGTACCTGTGGGCTCTGCATCAGCAAATTCAATCAACCATGGATAGAAAAAATTCAAAAAAAAAAATTCCAGAATATTCCAAACAGCAAAACTTGAATTTGCCATGCATTGGCAACTATTTACATAGCATTTACATTGTATTAGGAATTTTAATAATTTAACAATATAGTAATATAGAGATAATTTAGAGTGTACAGGAAGATGTGCATATGTTATGTGCAAATACTATGCCATTTTATATAAAGGGGTTGAATATCTGGGGATTTTGGTATCCCCTGGCTCCTAGAACAAATCCCCTGTATATACTGAGGGATGACTGTACTTAAGAGACCTGAGTTGGATCACACAGACCAAGGTTAGAATCTTAAATCTAACATTTAATTACCTGATAACTTTGAACAAATTCTTCAGCCTTTCATAGCCTCAATTTCCTCATCTATATAATATGGACAAGAGTAATTAGTCTCATAGTGTCCTTATAAGAATAAGATAATAATAATACATACCTGGCACCTAGCTAAATTTTATTGAACACTCATTAACAACAAAAGCAACAGGAACAGTGATCATTGACCTACAACCAATAGTTTGAAGAGGTGAGACCATTTCAAATTAATATTTTTTTTAAATTCAAATTGGTATTGTTTCATAACTATTATCTATAGTTCAATCCCACCCTGGTTTAAAATAAAAGTGAAATCGTTTAATTTTTGATATGTCCACACTTTGATTAGAAATGAAAGCTAACACAGAATAGTATAATTTTAAAAACCTGAATCATGCACTCTGTTTTCCTTTCCCATAGATTTTTAAAACCTTTTTATTTTGAAATGTAGATTCACATGCAGTTGGAAGAAATAATCCAGAGAGATCCTATGTTTCCCCCAATGGTAACATCTTGTAAAACTATAATACAATATCACAACCAGGATTTTGACATTGATATGATCCACTGATTTTGTTCAGCTTTCACCAGTTTTACACATATTTATTTGTATGTGTACCCATATACATGTATTATAGTTCTATGCAATTTTATTATATGTGGAGGTTGGTGTGATCACCACCACAGTCAATATATAGAACAGTTCAATCACCACAAAGATTCCTCATGCTGCTTTTTTATAACTATACCCTAATGCCTCCAGACCCCCCATCCATAAATGAAATATGCAACATGTAACCATTTGGGATTGGCTTTTTTTAATTTAGCATAATTTTTTGGAGATTCCTCCAAGTTGTTGTGTATATCAATAGATTGTTCCTTTTTATTGTGGTACACCCATAATATGAATGTACACAATTTATTTAATCACTCACCTATTGAAGGACATCCAGTTGTTTACTGTTGTTGGTGATTAAAAATAAATCTGCTATAAACATTCAAGTACAGGTTTTTAAAAAATGCTCCTTTCTTCCAACACCACTCCTATGACTTTTATTTCCTCCACTTGCCTACCCTCTTGGATTGCTACAGATTTAACTGAAGTTTTACCAATGCTTAACTGGTCATTTATCACATTCAAGATAATAGGAAGCATGATCAATGTGGTGACAAGGTATTAGTCTGGTTACTAGTTGTAAATAGATAGGAGTTTGCTTGCCTCCTGTGGTAAGTAATATTCAGCCCTTAGCCACTCTTCTGTGAAATGACTGAGAGGGAGAGAACTAGAAATTACATTTTAAGAAGCAGGAAGACCATGTTTCAAGTGGACATACAATAAAAGAGTATTTTATACAAATTTTTGCAGTCATATATCATTAGTAAAAGTCAAAAGAATTGAATTGCATTACTTTCGACATTAAAGGCATACCTTAATTACTTAATACTAAATATTGGCATTTGGTTTTCATTTGGAGTTCTCAAAAGAAGTTTCGAATACATAAGGGTAATTTCAAAAGCTTTATCAATTTTAACACAATGCACAGACACAATTCTTTTTAAGAATTTGGATAACATAGAAGGATAAAACATTTTTGCCTAGATCACCATTCTTCCTATCAGAGTCAGCTACTTCCACTGCCTTTCACTTTTCTTTGAAAGAAAATCCTGCAAAAATACTGTTTTCTTACTCTACTTTGACACTGGACTGAAGTTTGGGCTCTTTCACCTTTGTTTTTTCTTTGCAGGTTTTCCATATTACATAATCAGACATTGGAGTATTTTGTTGTTTTTCATCTTAGTGAATGACTATTTTATAGACCTGGATTGGCAATAACTATTTACTTTACTCTCTAATATTTATAAAGCAAATCTTCATGTAACCAGATCAACAAAGCACTATGACTATGGGCCATCAGCTGGGGCTTAGAAATATTTTTTAACAGTGGAATTTAAAATATTTTAAAGAGCATTTATTACAACACAATTTTAAAAACTCATCACAGTTGATTTAGTCTCTGAAGTGTGTAGATTAATTGAATTCCCTGAAACTTGACTGCTTGAATGTTTTTCAATTACCATCATAAACACTGAGGTCCTGAATTTTGTCAGTATTATATTAGCATAGGGAAATTAGCTGAGTTTCAATGGTCAAAGTTCTCCCTCCTCCCACAGAAAGATACCTTTCCGTTTAGTACAAAGTATATCTAGTGCTGTCTGCATAAAGGTTTTGTTCATAAAAGGATAATTGTCATTAGAAAATAAACCAGGCTTAGAATTCAGCAAAAATCACTGTTATAGTAGAGCTTATAGAGTTTATTTCAGAATATGATGATTTCAAAAATATATGCAAAATATATAATAAATCTTCTATGTAAATAAAATTGATTTGAAAATGTATGGAAATAACCAATTACTAGGACATTTTTGAATATATATTGCTGGAAATTTATAGGGTGGAATACAAAGTTGAAATTAATAAATCTTAGAAGTATGAAATGATATTCTAAATGTCATATTTTGTGATATTAAATATCTTTAATTAGAAAGCAACATTAATTTACAAAAATAAAATTTTACTTTGATATTGTATCTATTAATTACTTGAAACAAAATCTATTTCAACAAATATCCTTGTGTTAATTAAAATTTAAAGTATGTTTTTTAACATGTAACATCAATGAAGAAGGGGAGAAAATTTAGGGTAGTGAATTTATGATAGTAGAAATAGTCTAAAGCAATATAAGACTGTGTACTTGTATTTGACAAATAAATGCAATAATGAGATGACTCGTATATTGAAAATTTTGTATTCACTAAAATACAATGGGTTACATTAACACATTTTCAAGGCTCTGTCACTGATAAATACATGCTTAAGATGCTTCACCAAAGATAGTTTGACTATTTAGATTCAATTATTGCCCATTATCAAATTAAACCATTAAAACATTTTAGGGACAAGTCTTTCATTTTAAAATATCGCAAAGACTAAGTAAACATTGGCAAAAATACCTAGTAGCTTATTCTGATTCTTGTGATTTAATTTTCCTCTCTGTTCTCAAATGTCACATCCGTAAGCACAGCTTTAATTTCATCTTCCATTTATTTTCCCCTAATGAACTTTTATGAATATCTGTTCTTTTATTTATATAAAATGTATGCTTAAGTGCTGAACTATGGCTAGTAAAAAGCAAGATTAAATCTTTTTTTTTTTTAATTTTTATTTATTATTTATTTATTATGTTTATTTTTGGCTGTGTTGGGTCTTCGTTTCTGTGTGAGGGCTTTCTCCAGTTGCGGCGAGTGGGGGCCACTCTTCCTCGCGGTGCGTGGGCCTGTCACTATCGCGGCCTCTCTTGTTGTGGAGCAGAGGCTCCAGACGCTCAGGCTCAGTAGTTGTGGCTCACGGGCCCAGTTGCTCCGCGGCATGTGGGATCTTCCCGGACCAGGGCTCGAACCCGTGTCCCCTGCATTGGCAGGCAGATTCTCAACCACTGCGCCACCAGGGAAGCCCGCAAGATTAAATCTTAAGTGAACTCTACACTGGAAACTTCAGGGAAACCATGTGCTAATGTTCATAAAATAAAAACAGGATCCTGAACATTTCTAATTTTTCCTTTATGTTTTGGTTTACTCTTCTCATTTTACCATATTGTGGGGGAAATTCTTTCAGTAAATACTAATTCTTCCTACCTTTCCATCCTATTCCACAAGGGTTAACTGAGGATTTTGCTTTATATTTCTGTTATTATTTCCAAGTAGTGGTTTATATTCCTTTGGTTTAGTGAATGATAATTGTTTGAGCAGGAAGTTTTTCTTTGCTTATTTGCTGCAGTTTACTATTTAGAATCAATATGTAGTTTGATTAATTATTTTAAGAGATTGGCCTCTCATTTTGGTCTTTTTATGTAGCTGAACCATCCTTCAAGCTTTGGAGTAATATATGCTTTGGCACATACCTCTACTAACCAAATTTATTCACAATGTAAGATGTAAACGGAGAGGAACTATATCGCTTTTCTTATCAGCAAAAATCAAACAAAACTAAAACAAAAATATTCTCTAACCTTGTAATCAGAGAGTAGAATATTCAAAATGTGTGGAGGATAACTCTTAGAAGTTAATGTTAGGAATTGTGGGACTTTTCTGTAGGTATTCCTTATTTTTATGGTCCTTTGGAATATGTTTCATGAAAGAGCAAAATAAAACCCAAGAAGAATTAAGTGATGTGGAGATAGCAATCTACCCGAGAAAGAGTTCAGAGTAATGATTGTAAAGATGATCAAAGAACTTGGGAACAGAATGAATGTACAGATGAGAAATTATAAGTTTTTTAACAGAGAATTAGAAAATATAAAGAACAAACAAACAGAATTAAAGAATACAATAACTGAAATGAAAAATACACTGGAAGGAATCAATCGTAGACTAAATGAGGCAGAAGAATAGATCAGCGACTGGAAAACAGAAATCACAGATTGCTGGAAATCACTGTGACCAAACAGAAAAAAGAAAAAAAAAAGAATAAAAAGAAACAAGGGAAGTTTAAGAGACCTCTGGGAAAACATCAAACATGCTAATACTTGCATTATAGAGGTCCCATAAGGAGAAGAGACAGAGAAAGGGCCTGAGAAAATATTTGAAGAGATAATAGCTGAAAACTCCCTTACCCTGGTGAAGGAAACAGTCACCCAATTCCAGAAAGTGCAGAAAGTCCCATACAGGATTAACCCACAGAGGAATGCACCATGACACAATGCAATCAAAATGACAAAAGTAAAGATAAGAGAGAATTTTAAAAGCAACAAAGGAAAAAAATAGCATACAAGGGAATCCCCATAAGGCTATCAGCTGATTTGTCCATAGTCCAGAATGGAGTGGCACAATATACTTAAAGTGATGAAAGAGAAAAACCTACAACCAAGAATATTCTATCCAGCAAGACACTCATTCACATTTGATGGAGAAAACAAAAGCTTTACAGACAAGATAAAGCTAAAAGAATTCAGCACCACCCAACTAGCTTTACAGAAAATGCTAAAGGAACATCTGTAGGGAGAAAAGAAAAGGCCACAACTAGAAACAAGAAAACTACAAAATGGAAAATCTCACTGGTAAAGGCAAAAATACAATAAAGGTAGAAAATCATCCACTCACAGAGCTGGTAGGGAGGTTAAAGACAAAAGCAGTAAAATAATTTGTATTCACAAAAAGCAGTTAAGGGATACACAAAATAATTAGATGTAAAATATAACATCAAAAACCATAATCATGAGGGAAGGAGAATACAAATGCAGGGTATGTAAAATGTATTTGAAATTAAGAGATCAGCAACTTAAAACAAGCACATATATAGACTCCTATACAAAAACCTCACAGTTACTGCAAAAAAAACCATCTGTAATAGATATACACACACAAAAAAAGAAAAAGGAATCCAAACATGACACTAAAGATAGTAATCAAATCTCAAGAGAAGAGAGCAAAAGAAGAAAAGGGAACAAAAGACCTATAAAAACAAATCCAAAACAATGAATAAAATGGCAATAGAAACATACATATCAATAATTACCTTAAGTATAAACAGACTAAATGCTACAACCAAAAGACACAGACTGGCTGAATGGATACAACAACAAGACCCATATATTTGTTGCCTACAAGAAACTCATTTCAGATCTAGAGACATGTACAGACTGAAAGTGAGGGGAGGGAAAAAGATATTCTATGCAAATGGAAACCAAAAGAAAGCTGGAGTAGCAATACTTATATCTGACAAAATAGACTTTAAAATAAAAACTGTCACAAGAGACAAAGAAGGACACTACATAATTATCAAAGGATCAATCCAAGAAGATATAACAATTGTAAATATATATGCACACAACACAAGAGCACCTCAATATATAAGGCAAATGTTAACAGACTAAAAGGAGAATTTGACAGTAACACAATAATAGTAGGGGACTTTAATACCCCACTTACACCAATGAAAAGATCATTGAGAAAGAAAGTCAATAAGGAAACACGGGCCTTAAATGACACATTAGACCATATGGTCTTAATTTTTATATGGCATTCATCCAAAAGCAGTAGAATACACATTCTTTTCAAGTGCACATGAAATATTTTCCAGGATTGATCACATGCTGGGCCACAAAGCAAGCCTCAGTAAATTTATGAAAGCTGAAATCATATCAAGCAACTTATCTGACCACAACACTATGAGGGTAGAAATCAACTACAAGATAAAAAAAAATGCAAAAAAACAAAAACACAAGGGGGCTAACCAATATATTACTAAACAACAAATGGCTCACTGAAGAAATCAAAGAGGAGATCAAAAATTACCTAGAGACAAATGAAAATGAAAAATAATGATCCAAAACCAATGGGACACAGCAAAAGCAGTTCTAAGAGGGAAGTTTATAGCAATACAATCTTACCTCAGGAAACAAGAAAAATCTCAAATAGACAACCTAACCTTACACCTAAAGCAACCAGAGAAAGAAGAAGAAACAAAACCCAAAGGTAGAAGAAGGAAAGAAATAAAAAGATCAGAGCAGAAATAAATGAAATAGAGGCTAAAAAAAGAGAAAAGATCAGTGAAACTAAAAGTTGGTTCTTTGAAAAGATAAACAAAATTGATAAACCTTTAGCTGGACTCATCGAGAAAAAAATTGAAAGGGCTCAAATTAATAAATTCAGAAATGAAAAAGGAGACATTATAACCCCCACCACTGAAATACAAAAGATCAGAAGAGACTACTACAAACAACTATACATCAAGAAAACGAACAAACTAGAAGAAACGGACAAATTCTTAGAAATGTAAAATCTCCCAAGACTGAACCAGGAAGAAATAGAAAATACAAACAGACCATTTACCAGTACAGTATCAAAAAACCAGCTCAATCAAAAAATAGGCAGAAGACCTAAGTAGACGTTTCTCCAAAGAAGATATATGGATGGCCAACAGACACATGAAAAGATGCTCAATATTGCTAATTATTAGAGAAATGCAAATCAAAACTATAATGAGTTAACACCTCACACCAGTCAGAATGCCCATCATTAAAAAGTCTACAAATAACAAATGCTGGAGACATTACGGGGAAAAAGGAACCCCTCCTACTCTCTGGGTGAGAATATAAATTGGTGCAGCCACAATGGAGAAAATCTGGAGGTTTGTTAAAAAAATAAATCTAGAGTTACTGTATGATCCTACAACCCCACTCCTGGGCATGTATCCAGAGAAAACTCTAATTCAAAAGATACACACACCCCAGTGTTCACTGCAGCACTATTTACGGTAGCTAAGACATGGAAGCAAGCTAAATGTCCATTGACAGATGAATGGATAAAGAAGATGTGGTATATCTTTTATTTTACCATAAAAAATAATGAGATAATGCCATTTGCAGCAACATGGATGGACCTAGAGATTATTATATTAAGTGAAGTAAGTCAGACAAAGACAAATAGCATATGATATCACTTATATGTGGAATCTAAAAAGATGACACAAATGAACTTATTTACAAAACAGAAATACAGTCACAGACATAAAAATAAAACATGGTTTCTAAAGGGGATTGTGGTGGGGACGGGGGGAGAGATAAATTAGGAGTTTGGGATTAACATATACACACTACTATATATAAAATAGGTAAATAAGAAGGACCTACTGTATAGCACAGGGAACTATATTCACTATCTTGTAATAATGGAAAAGATTCTGAAACAGAAGATATATCTATATATATATATATATATATATATGTAACTGAATCACTTTGCTGTACACTTGAAACTAACACAACATTGTAAATTAACTATAGTTCCATTAAGAAAAAGACTGCATTGTATTGGAATCAGTATAAATAATCAATGTAACAAAATAAAGTCCAAAAGTAGGCCTATAAATAGTCAATTGATTTTCAACAGAAGCACCAAGGTAATTCAGTGAGGAAAGAAGAGACTCTTCAAGCTGTTGGAATAACTGTGTACCTTTACATTAAAAAATTACATCAGCTCCTACCTCATACCATAAAGAAAAGTTGATCCAAGATGAATCACCAACCTAAACATAAATTCTAAGAGTTTCAACATTCTAGAGAAGACTTAGAAGACATTTTCACAATTCAGGCAAATATTTTTTAGAGAACTTAGCAAAAGCACTAAGCATAGAATGAAAAATGGTAAATAGTATTTCATCAAAATTAAAAACATCTGCACATCAAGGAATGCCATTGCCTAAATGAAAAAAACTAACCCAGACTGGGAGAGGATATTTGCAATGCACATAATCCAACAAAGGTATTTTAACCAGAATAAATAAAGAACTTCTACAATTTGATGATTTTTAAAAAGGAAAACCAGTTTGAAATACTTGAATAGACACTTCACAAAGGAAATATATGAATGGCTAATTAGCAAATGAGAAAATGCTCAACATCCAGTCATCAGGAAAAAAAGAAAAAAATATCACTTTACACAAGCTTGAATGGCTAGAGGTAAAAAGACTGATATATGAAATGTTGGTAAGGATGTGGAGCAAATGGAACACCCACACATTGCTTGTGTGAGTGTAAAATGCTACAACCACTTCTGAAAACAGAAAAATTATAAATATAATTTTTATTACTTGTATCATATTATGTATTTTTACATAATCTATTGCGTGTTATATCTACTATATACATAATATCCCAGCAATTCACCCTAGAAAAATAGAAATAGAAACCCACAAAAATAGTTGTATAATAATGTTGAAGACAGTTTTATTCACAGTACCTAAAAGCTGTAAACAACCACTATCTCCTTAGGTAGACAGACAAATAAATTCTGATATGGCCATGAAATGGAATACTACTCAGCAGTAAAAAACAATGCACTACCAACACATACAGTAACAAAAATATGACTTAATCTCAAAAATATCTTTTGTATTTGGCTTTTTTGACTCAAAAAAGCCAAATACAAAAGAGAACATACTATATACGTCCGTTTCTAAGAAGTTCTAGAAAAAGCAAAACTAATCTAGGGTGAAAAAGGTGAAATGATGATTGCCTGTCAGTATCTGGGGATTGACTGTAAAAAACCATGAGGAAAGTTAATGAGGTGATAAAATCATTATATACCTTAATTGGGTTAGTTATTACAAAGGTTTATATATTTTTCAAACCTCATTGTATTCTACACTTTGAAATCTGAATGTTTTGCTTCATGTAAATTACTTTTTTTAAAAGAAATAATCAAAAAAAAAAAGAAAAAGAAAAGGAAGAACTATGAGGAGCATTAGCCTGTATTTTACTTTAAAAAAAATTCTCATTATGATGTTTTGACCTTCTTTTTGGCTGGGGAGAGACTACCCCTCCCAGGGTGAGCCAATTCTTAGAGTTAGCAAAAGGCTCATCTGGAATTTGGTTTTGATATACAAACTAACCAGTCCAGAGCTATACCTCCTCTATTTGACCCACACATGCCAGGAGATATTATTCTCCCTTAATCATCTAAGTGCCAGGTGCCAGACAGCTAGGCATGGCCCCCTATAGACAAAAGCCTATTGAAATTACTCAAACTAGCCAATCCTAAGCTGCTTAGTTTTCCCTGATTTGCCTTTCCTGCAGAAAAACCAATAGAGGCAGTGGCCTAAACATTCCCTTTGTTCCTGTCTTCTGCATCCTGGACACCCTGGAGTTTTTCCCATGTGGTAATGCATGGCATGCCATGCCTTCTCTTTCTATAATCTGTGAGTATAATAGATGTTTTCCTGAGCCTCTCCTCTGTCTTTTCTTGTGGCCTCACATGAATGAGCATTTCATAAAATAACACAAAATACAGCCCAATCAGATTACAAAACATAGTATAAATGTTGGATAATTAAATCAGTGTGATACTAAAAGAGATAGACTAACCATTTGATTAAAATACATATTCCATATATAAGCTTATACATGGAAACAATGTGAGTAAAAACAAACTTTGTAATACATGGTTTGGGGCAACTGGTAGTGATCTGGAAAACAAATAAAGCTATATCCCTACCTCAAACCATATACCATTACATATTACAAAAAATGATAAAATTGACTACATGAAAAAATTTTAAACCTTCATTAAAAAATATGCGATGCAAGATGCAAGAGGGAGGAGATAGGGATATATGTATATGAATAGCTGATTCACTTTGTTATAAAGCAGAAACTAACACACCATTGTAAAGCAATTATACTCCAATAAAGATACTAAAAAAAAATTACCCTATGCAAGGTCAAGGACAAATGACAAATTGAAGGTACACAATTCATGTGACAGAAAGGGATCTAATATTTCCAACATAAAAAATTCTCATAGAAGTCAGAAAAAAAGAAAAATAGCTTAATATGGAATAGGGGAAAGAAACATGGACAGACAATTCAGAGAATAAGAAATAGAAATTATCCTTAAAACATGAAAAGATGCTCAATCTCACACATAATAAGAGAATAGCAAATTGAAACTACACTGAAATACCACTTCCTTTTAGATTATAACACACTCTTTCCACTTTATGGTGAAGAATTATAACTTACAGGAAAAGCAAAATTTCAAATGTATATGTCCTTTGACTCAGCATTACCACTTCTGGAAACAATCCTGCACAACACACACACACACACACATCAAACAATATATGTGCAAAGTTATTGATTGCAAGATTGTTTGTAATAGACAAAGTCTGAAAACAACTCAGTGGACAACGATGGTGGACTAGTGAAATTACTCATGTTTCATTTACAGAATGGAATATATTGATAGTATAGTTATTAATAACTGATAGGAATGTCATGCACTGCAAAGACCTCCAGGATATATCAAGTGGAAAAAAAGCAAACTACAGAGTAATGTATAGTATGTTATCTTTTGTGCAAAATGGGAGGAAAATAAGAACATTCAAATGCATTTGTACTTGCATAAAGAAAAACAGAAGAATGTATAAAATAATACTGGTAAAAATATGTTCTCACTTCAGCAGCACATATATTTTCAGTATTGAAATTGGAACTATATAGAGAAGATTAGCATAACCCCTGCAAAAGTATGCCACAGAAATTCATAAAGCTAAAAGGTCCCCAAACTGAATCAACCGAAAGATTATAATGAGACATATTATAATCAAATTGCCACAAGTCAGGGACAAAGAGAGAATTTTGAAAGCAGTGAGAGAAAATCGACTCTTCACATATAAGGGAGCACTCATAAGACTATCAGTAGATTTCTCAGCAGGAAATTTGCAGGTCATGAGATAATGAGATGATATATTCAAAGTACTGAAAGAAAAATACTGCTAACCAAGAATTCTATACTCAGCAATATTACCTGTTAAAATGTAGAAGAGATTAAAAATCATTCCTAGACAAACAAAAACTGAGGGAGTTTTGCACCACTAGACCTACCTTACAAGAAATGCTTTAGAGAGTTCTTCAAGTGGAAAGAAAAACATGCTAAAGAGTAACATGAAAGCATTTGAAAGTGTGAATCTCATTGGTGAAGCTAAATATATAGACATACACAGATTAAATTAAGACTGTAATGATGATGTGTAAATTACTTTTTACCCTAATATAAAAGTTAAAAAATTTGTTAATGGATACAAAATACAAATATAAGCAAACTCTGACTATAAGAACACAAAGTCTGTGGGGTGGAATAGAAGTGTACTATTTCAGTATGGGATTGAAGTTAAACTATTATCAACTTAAAATAGAAGTTACAACTATAAAGATAAATATGCAAGCCTTGTGCTAACCTTAAAGGAAAAAAAACTACAATAGATACCAGGAAGGTAAAGAGAAAAGATTCAAAGCAAATCACCAAATAAAATCATCAAAGAACAAAGGAAAACAGCAAGAGAGGAAGAGAGGGACAAAATAGACAGAAAATAATTAACAAAATGGCAATAGTAAGTCTTTACATAATTTTCTTAAATATAAATGAATTAAACTCACTAATCAGAAGGCACAGAGTGACTGAATGGATTTAAAAAAGCAAGTTCCAGCAGTATGCTGTCTACAAGAGACTCACTTTAGCTTTAAAAACACAGATAGGCTGAAAGTTAAGGGATGGAAATAGATATTTCATGCAGAGGGTAATCAGAAGAAAGCAGGTATGGATATAGGGGAAAAAAACAGACTTGAAGTCTAAAACTGTCTCTAGAGACAAAGAAATTCATTATATAAGGATAAAAGGGTCAATTCAACAAGAAGATGTAACAGTTATAAATATATATGTACCTTATGTCAGAACATCTAAATATATAAAGCAAATATTGACAGATTTGAAGGTAGAATTTCACAACAATACAGTAAGGGTAAGGGACCTCAAATATCCCACTTACAATAATAGATAGAATATCCAGACAGAAAATCAATTTTTAAAACCTAGCTGGCTTGAATAACACTATAGACCAAATATACCTAAGAGACAGAACTTACAACCAACAGCAAAATACTCATTCTTCTCAAGCACACACCGAACATTCTTCAGGATAGATCAAATGTTAGGCCACAGAACAGTCTTAGCAAATTTAACAACACCAAAATCATTCCAAGTATCTTTTCTGACCATATTGGAATAAACCAGAAATCAATAACAGCAAAAAAACTGGAAAATGCACAGATACATAGAAGTAAATCAACACACTCGTGAACAACCATTGCATCAAAGAGGAAATCAAAAGGGAATTTAAGTACTATTTTGAGACAAATGAAAACAAAAACACAACATACTGAAATTTATGGGATGCAGCAAAAGAAGTACTGAGAGGAATGTTTGTAGCAATGAATGCCTACATTGAGAAAGAAGAAAGATCTCAAATAAACAAAGTAATTTTACACCTTAAGAACCTAAAAAAGAATAAACTGAATGCAGAATTAGCAGAAGGAAGGAAATAATAAAGATTAGAGCAAAGATAAATCAAATAGAGATTAAAAGGATAGAAAAAAAATAACAAAACTAAGAGTTGGCTTTTTGTAAAGATAAACAAAATATAGAATCCCTTAGCTAAGTTAACTAAGAGTAAAAGAGAGATGACTCAAATAAATAAAATCAGAAATGAAAGAGGAGATATAATAATGGATACCTCAGAAATAAAAAGGATCATAATGGACTATCATGAACAATTAAATACCAACAAGTTGGATAACTGAGAAGAAACTGATAAATTCCTAGAAACATACAATCTGCCAAAATTGAATCAAGAAGAAATAGAAATCCTGAACAGACTAATAAACAAATAAGGAGATTCAATCAGCAACTAAAAGCCTCCTGATGAAGAAAAGTCCAGGACCAGATGGCTTCACAGCTGAGTTACACCAAACATTCAAAGAAGAATGAATACTGATACTTCTCAAACTGCTTCAAACAACAGAAGAAAGAACACTTCCAAACTAATTTTATGAGGCCATCATCACCTTGATATGAAAACCAGACAAAGAAAATAGAAGAAAAGAAAACTACAGGCCAATATTGCTGATGAACATAGATGCAAAAGTTCTCAATAAAATACTAGTAATCCAAATTCAAAAGCATATTAAAAGATTTTTGTGTCATAATTAAGTGAGATGTAAGGATGGTTCGACCACACAAATCAATCAATGTGATACATCATTGTTTAAAAAACGACAGGAATAAAACCATATGAGCATCTCAATAGATGCAGAAAAAGCATTTGACAAAATTCAAGATGTGTTTATGATACAAGCTCTCAAAAAATTGGGTAAAGAAGGAACATACCCCAACATAACAAATGCCATGTAAGACAAGCCCCAGATAACATCATACTTAGTGGTGAAAGGTTAAACATTTTGCTTCTAAGGTGAAGGTGCCCACTCTTACCACTCCTATTCCACATAGTACTAGAAGTACTAGTCAGAACAATTAGGCAAGAAAAAGAAAGTTCCTCAAAACATTAAAAATAAAACTACCTTATAATCCAGCAATCTGTGTATATGACCAAAGGAAATGATATCAGAATCTTGAAGATATTCTTGCACCTGCACTCCCATGTTAATTTCAGCATTTTCAAAATATCCAACGTAGGAAACCAATCTAAATGTCAGTGAATGGATGAATATATACAAGGGAATATTATTCAGCTTTAGAAAGAAGGAAATTCTGCCATTTGCAACAGCATGGGTAAATCTGGAGAACATTTTGCTAAGTGAAATAAGCCAAACACAGAAATACAAATACTACATGATCTCACTTATATGTGGTATCTAAATTAGTCAAACTCATTGAAACAGAGAGTAGAATAATGTTCACCAAAGGAGGGAGAAGTGGGGTGATGTTGTTCATGCTGTACAAAGTTTCAGTTTTGCAAGATGAATAAGTTCTGGATATCTAATGTCCAACAATGTGACAATAGTTAATATTGTATTGTACACTTGAAATCTGCTAGAGAATAGATCTTAAATGTTATTACATGAATACATACACATGAAAGGTGACTATATGAGGTGATTAATATGTTAATTAGGTTGATTGTGGTTAATATTTCATAATGTATATCAAATTATCATACTATACACTTTAAATATATACAATTTTTAATAGTTAATTATACCTCAAAAAAGCTGAAAGAAAATAATGTCCTATGTTTGATGCGAGGGTGATAAAACATGGTGGATGTGAACAGCGGTGGGGAACCAGAACTCTCTACATATTTATTTTTGTAATGTTTTGAATTTTGGAATATGTCCATTATTCAAACATTAAATTAAGAAAACAATAAAGAAAAACTATGAAAGACCTAACCTTTAGCTTTGGCTAGAGGGAGGGCCACTTATGTGAAAAACAGGAAAAGGAAAGTAGGTTGATTAAAATGTAGTCAATAGCAATGAAAGAAAGGTGTTGTGTACAGATAGCTCAATCAAAGATGCATGGCAGTTAAAATATGACAAATAGTAGAACAGTAATTAACAAGAGTGGCAAAAATCAAACATAGATTCTTTGAAATAGGAAAATATGTGCTTATATAAAGCAGAATGTAAAGAAGGAGTTAAGGGGAAAGGAAATATTGATCTAGATGAAGAGTCAGGGAATAAATGTAGGACGATGGTCTATTTGGGCTTGAGAAAGGATAAAGTACACAGATTAAAGAGAGGTACAAAAGGAAGGATGTAAAAAATGATAAACACAAATAATTTTTTTAGATGAAGATGGGGTAGATGAAAATAAATTTTCTATATACTTAATAAAGAAAGATTTGAGGTCATCAGCTTGAAGGACAGGGCAAGGAAATGGGATTTAAGGGGGAAACGATATTATTGTCATTGTGAAACATAAGCCAATGAGAAGATGAGGCATGTAAAATAGGATTGCTAAACTATGGTCAAAGCTAAGATTTAGCTCAAACACAAAATCTTGGACTATACTACATTTGTCCACTTTTAGGATGATATTCTAAACAATATTCCAGCAAAGATGTGAAGAAGCAGAAGGGGATTAGTATGTGTTAAATCCCTTACAACGTGAAGGGTAAGTACCATTATTATTCACATTCTACAGATGATGAAATTGAAGCTTAGAGTCAATAAGGAATTTCCCTACAGACACTCTCCTAGAAAGTGGTAGAGTCAGAATTCAAACACAGGTTGATCTGACTCCAATGTTCATGTTCCTTATCACCAAGCCTGGCACATAGAAGGCACTCATCGAGTACTTTTGGAATGACTGTCCACTAAGAATATAAATAATAAATTATGGAAATAAACAACATTGGAGAATAGGCAGTCAGGATTAACAAATAGCAAAAGGTAATACAAAAAGTTGATCTGTTGGAGAGTAAAATACTGAAATACTGCTAAAACATTCATTAAATATTTAAATCACATTCCAAATCTCTACTGGGACTTGAAAATGCTGAGGTAAGGTTGGGTATATTTAGAAAATAATCTATGAAATCTATATAAAAAATCTGTCAAAGTAAAAATATATATTGCCTTAAGGATTGAAAAAATTTATACTTCTCCTAAACTTATAAAATAAAATATTTTATATATAATCAGATTACTTCTGGGTCTAATATATCTCCCAGAAAATATTGTTTCTAGCAATTATAGAGTGTAATAATTGTATGCATGCTCTTATCAAAAACAGAAAATATTGAAGATTTACTTAGTTGATATGACATACACACATATAAATTGGAAACATGGTGAAAACAATTATTTATACACACAGACACACAATCCTCTACATATGTATGTGAATAAACACACAGAAACTTATGAACCTTTTGAAAGCATCAAAAGAACTATTGTTCAGAGGCAGGTCTTTCAGGCTGTACTTGCACAGAGATATAACATTTATCCTTAGTAAATTAAGGTTCACGTGCAGATAAAACTGTTCATCTGCTACTTGGAAAAATAGAGAACAATCTTTAAGCTTTTCTCTGGGATTAAACTAGACACTTTCATTAAAAATCCATTATGTTAGATCACTAAAATGATTGACACATGTCCAAAAATCACATCACATGGCCAAAGTACCATAAGAATATTTTTAGTTTCATTGCCCTTGCTTTTGTAGTCAGATCAAAAATAATCATTGCCAAACTTATGTGAAGGAGCTTATTGCCTATGTTTTCTTTTAGGATATTATGTTTTCAGGTCTTATGTTCAAGTCCTAATTCCATTATGAGTTAAGTTTTGTGTATGCTGTAGGTTAGTGGTCCAGTTTCATTCTTTTCATATCCAAATTTTCTAATATAATTTATTGAAGAGACTATCCTTTCCCCATAGATTATAATAGGCTACTTTGCTATAAATCAATTGACCATATAAGGGTGGATTTATTTCTGGTTTCTCTATTCTGTTCCATTTGGTCTATGTGCCTGTTTTCATGCAAGTAATATACTGTTTTGATTATTATAGATTTGTAATATAGTTTAAAATAAAAAAAAAATGCCTCCAGTTTTTTTCTTACCTTCTCAATATAGCTCAGGGTATTTTTTTCATATATAAGTGTTCACAGGAACTTTATTTATAATAGACCCAAACTGGAAACAGTTTAAATATTCACTAACAGATGAATGAACAAACAATGGTGGTATAACAATACAATGGAAAACCACTTGGCAAAAAAAGACAGAACTGCTCAGGCAACAAACATGGATGAATCTCAAAAATATCATGCTAAGTGAAAGAAGCTAGATATAGGAGAGTGTCTGCTGTATTATTCCATGTATATCAAACTCTAAAAGAGACCAATCTAATCTATTGTAAAAGAAATCAGAGTAATGATTGCAATTTGGGAGAAAAAGTAGACCTGAAAGGGGTCCGAGGGAACTTGCTAGAGAGTTAGAAAACTTTTTAAATCTTATTTTGGGGTTATGGTTACAAAGTAATTTAATTGGTCAAAACACATTGAATTGAACAATTAACATCTGTGCATTTTATTGAATGAAATTATACATCAACCAAAAACGAGATGGAAATATAAGTGCCAACATCTAGATATTAGGACCCTTAGGAGAGGAAAATAAATCAAGGGAGGAGATATTTGAAGAAATAATGAAGATAACCTTGGAACTGAAGAAAGATGAAAGATCTCAGTTTCAAAGAGTGCCAAATACACCAAACAGGACGAGTAACGAAAAATGCACACTTAGAAATATTAGAGTGAGTATCAGAAGACAAAACATTCTAAAATTCTAGAGAAAAAGAGATCACTTACAAAGGAATAAGTTTCAAAATGAATTGACCAAAACAACAAAGGAAAAGAATTTGAAGTGAGAATTTTATATCCAGCTAAACATCCATTCAAATGTTAAAGGCTAAAAAAAGTCAGAGCATTCAATGGCTCAGGTTTAAACAAAAAGACAGTCCTCCCCCGAAAAACAATTTTTGAAATAACTAGCTCAGTAATGGAAACAAATTCCACAGATAATACTAGAGATTTGTGAAAGCTGAACAAATAACTTAGTAAAGTTTAGTGTTTTAAAAAAATTACCAGATCAAAGAAAAAAACAAGTATATATCTAAATATATATATATATATATATATATATATATTTAAACAACTCAGAACTGAAAAATCTAGACAAATTTAATGTGCTGTCATGGGAGCTCAAGACCATGTCATTGAAGAGTATAAGGGCTGAAAGGGAAGAGAGAGACCAAGGGGTAAGAGAAGATGCTAATTTTGTCTTTGTAAGGAAAAGCTACAGTTAACAATATTTTGTTTCTAAATTTTTATTTATTTTTTACGTATATATGTATCTACACTTTTTCAAATACTTTTCCCATTTAGGTTATTACAGAACATTAAGCAGAGTTCCCTGTGCTATACAGTAGGTCCTTGTTGGTTATCTACTTTAAATATGGCAGTGTGTACATGTCAATCCCATACTCGCAATCTGTCCCTTCCCCCAACTCTTCCCCCTGGTAACCATAAGTTTGATCTCTTTTTTTTTTTTTTAAACATCTTTATTGAAGTATAATTGCCTTACAATGGTGTGTTAGCTTCTGCTTTATAACAAAGTGAATCAGTTATACACATACAATATGTTCCCATTTCTCTTCCCTCTTGCATCTCCCTCCCTCCCACCCTCCCCATCCCACCCCTCTAGGTGGTCACAAAGCACCGAGCTGATCTCCCTGTGCTATGCGGCTGATTCCCACTAGCTAACAATTTTACATTTGGTAGTGTATATATGTCCATGACACTCTCTTACCCTGTCACATCTCACCCCTCCCCCTCCCCATATCTTCAAGTCCATTCTCTAGTAGGTCTGTGTCTTTATTCCCGTCTTGCCACTAGGTTCTTCATGGCCTTTTTTTTTTTTTTCCTTAGATTCCGTATATATGTGTTAGCATACTGTATTTGTTCTTCTCTTTCTGACTTACTTCACTCTGTATGACACACTCTAACTCCATCCACCTCATTACAAATACCTCCATTTCATTTCTTTTTATGGCTGAGTAATATTCCATTGTATATATGTGCCACATCTTCTTTATCCATTCAACTGTCGATGGACATTTAGGTTGCTTCCATGTCCTGGCTATTGTAAATAGAGCTGCAATGAACATTTTGGTACATGACTCTATTTGACCTATGGTTTTCTCAGGGTATATGCCCAGTATTGGGATTGCTGGGTCGTATGGTAGTTCTATTTGTAGTTTTTTAAGGAACCTCCATACTGTTCTTCATAGTGGTTGTATCAATTTACATTCCCACCAACAGTGCAAGAGTGTTCCCTTTCCTCCACACCCTCTCCAGCATTTATTGTTTCTAGATTTTTTGATGATGGCCATTCTGACCGGTGTGAGATGATATCTCATTGTAGTTTTGATTTGCATTTCTCTAATGATTAATGATGTTGAGCATTCTTTCATGAGTCTGTAGGCCATCTGTATATCTTCTTTGGAGAAATGTCTATTTAGGTCTTCTGCCCATTTTTGGATTGGGTTGTTCGTTTTTTTGTTATTGAGCTGCATGAGCTGCTTGTAAATCTTGGAGATTAATCCTTTGTCAGTTGCTTCATTTGCAAATATTTTCTCCCATTCTGAGGGTTGTCTTTTGGTCTTGTTTATGGTTTCCTTTGCTGTGCAAAAGCTTTTAAGTTTCATTAGGTCCCATTTGTTTATTTGTGTTCTTATTTCCATTTCTCTAGGAGCTGGGTCAAAAAGAATCTTGCTGTGATGTATGTCATAGAGTGTTCTGCCTATGTTTTCCTCTAAGGGTTTGATAGTATCTGCCCTTACACTTAGGTCTTTAATCCATTTTGAGTTTATTTTTGTGCATGGTGTCAGGGAGTGTTCTAATTTCATACTTTTACATGTACCTGTCCAATTTTCCCAGCACCACTTATTGAAGAGGCTGTCTTTTCTCCACTGTATATGCTTGCCTCCTTTATCAAAGATAAGGTGACCATATGTGTGTGGGTTTATCTCTGGGCTTTCTCTCCTGTTCCATTGATCTATATTTCTGTTTTTGTGCCAGTACCAAACTGTCTTAATTACTGAAGCTTTGTAATATAGTGTGAAGTCAGGGAGCCTGATTCCCCCAGCTCCATTTTTCGTTCTCAAGATTGCTTTGGCTACTCAGGGTCTTTTGTGTTTCCATACAAATTGTGAAATTTTTTGTTCTAGTTCTGTGAAAAATGCCAGTGGTAGTTTGATAGGGATTGCATTGAATCTGTAGATTGTTTTGGGTAGTAGAGTCATTTTCACAATGTTGATTCTTCCAATCCAGGAACATGGTATATCTCTCCATCTATTTGTATCATCTTTAATTTCTTTCATCAGTGTCTTATAATTTTCTGCATACAGGCCTTTTGTCTCCTTAGGTAGGTTTATTCCTAGATATTTTATTCTTTTTGTTGCAAAGGTAAATGGGAGTGTTTTCTTAATTTCACTTTCAGATTTTTCATCATTAGTGTATAGAAATGCAAGAGATTTCTGTGCATTAATTTTGTATCCTGCTACTTTCCCAAATTCATTGATTAGCTCTAGGAGTTTTCTGGTAGCATCTTTAGGATTCTCTATGTATAGTATCATGTCATCTGCAAACAGTGACAGCTTTACTTCTTCTTTTCCGATTTGGATTCCTTTTATTTCTTTGTCTTCTCTGATTGCTGTGGCTAACACTTCCAAAACTATGTTGAATAATAGTGGTGAGAGTGGGCAACCTTGTCTTGTTCCTGATCTTAGTGGAAATGGTTTCAGTTTTTCACCATTGAGGACAATGTTGGCTGTGGGTTTGTCATATATGGCCTTTATTATGTTGAGGAAAGTTCCCTCTATGCCTACTTTCTGCAGGGCTTTTATCATAAATGGGTGTTGAATTTTGTCGAAAGCTTTCTCTGCATCTATTGAGATGATCATATGGTTTTTCTCCTTCAATTTATTAATATGGTGTATCACATTGATTGATTTGCGTATATTGAAGAATCCTTGCATTCCTGGGATAAACCCCACTTGATCATGGTGTATGATCCTTTTAATGTGCTGTTGGATTCTGTTTGCTAGTATTTTGTTGAGGATTTTTGCATCTATGTTCATCAGTGATATTGGCTTGTAGTTTTCTTTCTTTGTGACATCTTTGTCTGGTTTTGGTATCAGGGTGATGGTGGCCTCGTAGAATGAGTTTGGGAGTGTTCCTCCCTCTGCAATATTTTGGAAGAGTTTGAGAAGGATAGGTGTTAGCTCTTCTCTAAATGTTTGATAGAATTCACCTGTGAAGCCATCTGGTCCTCGGCTTTTGTTTGTTGGAAGGTTTTTAATCACAGTTTCAATTTCAGTGCTTGTGATTGGTCTGTTCATATTTTCTATTTCTTCCTGGTTCAGTCTCGGCAGTTTGTGCATTTCTAAGAATCTGTCCATTTCTTCCAGGTTGTCCATTTTATTGGCATAGAGTTGCTTGTAGTAATCTCTCATGATCTTTTGTATTTCTGCAGTGTCAGTTGTTACTTTTCCTAATTCTGTTGATTTGAATCTTCTCCCTTTTTTCCTTGATGATTCTGGCTAATGGTTTATCAATTTTGTTTATCTTCTCAAAGAACCAGCTTTTAGTTTCATTGATTATTGCCATTGTTTCCTTCATTTCTTTTTCATTTATTTCTGACCTGATCTTTATAATGTCTTTCCTTCTGCTGGCTTTGGGGTTTCTTTGTTCTTCTTTCTCTAATTGCTTTAGGTGCAAGGTTAGGTTGTTTATTCGAGATGTTTCCTGTTTCTTGAGGTAGGCTTGTATTGCTATAAACTTCCCTCGTAGCACTGCTTTTGCTGTGTCCCATAGGGTTTGGGTCGTCGTATCTACATTGTCATTTGTTTCTAGGTATTTTTTGATTTCCCCTTTGATTTCTTCAGTAATCACTTCGTTATTAAGTAACGTATTGTGTAGCCTCCATGTGTTTGTATTTTTTACAGATCTTTTCCTGTAATTGATATCTAGTCTCATAGCGTTGTGGTCGGAAAAGATACTTGATACGATTTCAATTTTCTTAAATTTACCAAGGCTTGATTTGTGACCCAAGATAGGATCTATCCTGGAGAATGTTCCATGAGCACTTGAGAAAAATGTGTATTCTCTTGTTTTTGGGTGGAATGTCCTATAAATATCAATTAAGTCCATCTTGTTTAATGTATCATTTAAAGCTTGTGTTTCCTTATTTATTTTCATTTTGGATGATCTGTCCATTGGTGAAAGTGGGGTGTTAAAGTCCCCTACTATGATTGTGTTACTGTCGATTTCCCCTTTTATGGCTGTTAGTATTTGCCTTATGTATTGAGGTGCTCCTATGTTGGGTGCATAAATATTTACAATTGTTATACCTTCCTCTTTGATCGATCCCTTGATCATTATATATTGTCCTTCTTTGTCTCTTGTAATAGTCTTTATTTTAAAGTCTATTTTGTCTGATATGAGAATTGCTACTCCAGCTTTCTTTTGATTTCCATTTGCATGGAATATCTTTTTCCATCTCCTCACTTCAGTCTGTATGTGTCTCTAGGTCTGAAGTGGGTCTCTTGTAGACAGCATATATATGGGTCTTGTTTTTGTATCCATTCAGCCAGCCTGTGTCTTTTGGTGGGAGCATTTAATCCATTTACATTCAAGGTAATTATCGATATGTATGTTCCTATTCCCATTTTCTTAAATGTTTTGGGTTTGTTATTGTAGGTGTTTTCCTTCTCTTGTGTTTCTTGCCTAGAGAAGTTCCTTTAGCATTTGTTGTAAAGTTGGTTTGGTGGTGCTGAACTCTCTCAGCTTTTGCTTGTCTGTAAAGGTTTTAATTTCTCCATCAAATCTGAATGAGATCCTTGCTGGGTAGAGTAATCTTGGTTGTAGGTTTTTCTCCTTCACCACTTTAAGTATATCCTGCCACTCCCTTCTGGCTTGCAGAGTTTCTGCTGAAAGATCAGATGTTAACCTTATGGGGATTCCCTTGTGTGTTATTTGTTTTTTTTCCCTTGCTGCCTTTAATATGTTTTCCTTATATTTACTTTTTGACAGTTTGCTTAATATGTGTCTTGGCGTGTTTCTCCTTGGGTTTATCCTGTATGGGACTCTCTGTGCTTCCTGGACTTGATTAACTATTTCCTTACCCATATTAGGGAAGTTTTCAACTATAATCTCTTCAAATATTTTCTCAGTCCCTTTCTTTTTCTCTTCTTCTTCTGGGACCCCTATAATTCGAATGTTGGTGCATTTAATGTTGTCCCAGAGGTCTCTGAGACTGTCCTCAGTTCTTTTCATTCTTTTTTCTTTATCCTGCTCTGTAGTAGTTATTTCCACCATTTTATCTTACAGGTCACTTATCCTTTATTCTGCCTCAGTTATTCTGCTATTGATCCCATCTAGAGTATTTTTAATTTCATTTATTGTGTTTTTCATCATTGCTTGGTTCCTCTTTAGTTCTTCTACGTCCTTGTTAAATGTTTCTTACATTTTGTCTATTCTATTTCCAAGATTTTGGATCATCCTTACTATCCTTATTCTGAATTCTTTTTCAGGTAGACTACCTATTTCCTCTTCATTTGTTAAGTCTGGTGTGTTTTGACCCTGCTCCTTCATCTGCTGTGTGTTTTTCTGTTGTCTCATTTTGCTTATCTTACTGTGTTTGGGGTCTCCTTTTCACAGGCTGCAGGTTTGTAGTTCCCGTTGTTTTTGGTATCTCTCCCCAGTGGCTAAGGTTGGTTCAGTGGGTTGTGTAGGTTTCCTGATGGAGGGAACTAGTGCCTGAGCTCTGGTGAATGAGGCTGGATCTTGTCTTTCTGGTGGTCACATCCACGTCTGGTGGTGTATTTTGGGGTGTCTGTGGCCTTATTATGATTTTAGGCAGCCTCTCTGCTAATGGATGGGGCTGTGTTCCTGTCTTGCTAGTTGTTTGGCATAGGGTGTCCAGCACTGTTGCTTGCTGGTCGTTGAGTGAAGCTGGGTCTTTATGTTGAGATGGAGATCTCTGAGAGATATTTGCCGTTTGGTGTTATGTGGAGCTGGGAGGTCTCTTGTGGACCAGTGTCCTGAAGTTGGCTCTCCCACCTCAGAGGCACGGCCCTGATGCCTGGCTGGAGTACCAAGAGCCTTTCGTCCACACGGCTCAGAGTAAAAGGGAGAAAAAATAGAAAGAAAGAAAGAAAGAGACTATAATATAGTGAAGTAAAATAAAGCTATTATAAAGCAAAGCTATACAGACAAAATCTCACCCAGAATCATATACATATACACTCACAAAAAAAAGGAAAAGGGGAAAAATTAATATATACTGCTCCCAAAGTCCACCTCCTGAATTTGGGATGATTCGTTGTCTATTCAGGTATTCAACAGATGCAGGCACATCAAGTTGTTTGTGGAGTTTTAATCCGCTGCTTCTGAGGTTGCTGGGAGAGATTTCCCCTTCTCTTCCCTGTTCGCACAGCTCCTGGGGTTCAGCTTTGGATTTGGACCCGCCTCTGCGTGTAGGTCGCCTTAGGGCGTCTATTCCCCGCCCAGACAGGACGGGGTTAAAGGAGCAGCTGCTTCGGGGACTCTGGCTCACCCAGGCCGCGGGGAGGGAGGGGTACTGAGGAGGCGGGGCGAGCCTGCGGCGGCCGAGGCCAGCGTGACGTTTCACCAGCCTGAGGCGCACAGTGCGTTCTCCTGGGGAAGATGTCCCTGGATCACGGGACCCTGGCAGTGGCGGGCTGCACCGGCTACCGGGAGGGGCGGTGTGGAGAGTGACCTTTGCTCGCACACAGGTTTTTTGGAGGTGGCAGCAGCAGCCCCAGCGTCTCACGCCCGTCTCTGGAGTCCGCGCTGATCGCCGCGGCTCACGCCCTTCTCTGGAGTTCGTTTAGGCAGCGCTCTGAATCCCCTCCCCTTGCGCGCCGCGAAACAAAGAGGCAAGAAAAAGTCTCTTGCCTCTTCGGCAGCTGCAGACTTTTTCCCTGTCTCCCTCCCAGCCAGCTGTGGTGCGCTAACCCCTTCAGGCTGTGTTCACGCCACCAGCCCCAGTCCTCTCCCTGTGATCCGACCGAAGCCCGAGCCTCAGCCCTCCTGATCTCTTAAGTCTGTGAGTCTGTTTCTGTTTTGTAAATAATGTTGTTGGTATCATTTTTTTTAGATTCCACATATAAGTGGTATATGATATTTGCCTTTCCCTGTCTGACCTACTTCACTTAGCATGATAATCTCCAAGCCCATCCATGTTGCTGAAAATGGCATTATTTCATTCCATTTAATGGCTGAGTAATATTTCATTGTATATATGGGCAATGTCTTCATCAATTCATCCATCGATGGATATTCAGGTGGCTTCCATGTCTTAGCTATTTTAAACAGTGCTACAATGAACATTGGGGTGCATGTATCCTTTCAAACCATGTTTTTCTCTGGATATATGCACAGGAGCGGGATTGCTGGATCATATGGTAACTCTATTTTTAGTTTCTTAAGGAACAACCATACTATTATTCTCCAGAGTGGCTGCACCAATTTACATTCCCACCAGCAGTGTAGGAGCGTTCCCTTTTCTCCACACCCTTTCCATCATTTATTGTATGTAGAATTTTGATGATGGCTAATCTGACTGGTGGAAGGTGATATCTCATTGTAGTTTGATTTGCATTTTTCTAATAATTAACAATGTTGAGCATCTTTTCATGTGCCACTTGGCCATCTGTATGCTTTTTTTTGTAGAAATGTCTGTTTAGGTCTTCTGCCCATTTTTTGATTGGGTTGTTTGTTTTTTTTGATATTGAGCTGCATGAGTTGTATGTAAATTTTGGAGATAAATCCCTTGTTGGTCTCATCGTTTGCAAATATTTTCTCCCATTCTGTGGGTTGTATTTTCATTTTGTTTATGGTTTCCTTTTCTGTGCAAAATCTCTTGAGTTTGATTAGGTCCCATTTGTTTTTGTTTTCATTTCCCTTAAGAGAAAGGTCGAAAATGATATGCTGGGATTTATGTCAGAGAGTGTTCTGCCTATATCTTACTGTAAGAGTTTTTATAGTATCCAGTCTTACATTTAGGTCTTTAATCCATTCTGAGTTTATTTTTGTGTATGGTTTTAAAGAATGTTGTAATTTCATTTATTTACATGTAGCTGTCCAGTTTTCCAAGCACCACTTATTTAAGAGGCTGTCTTTTCTCCATTGTATATTCTTGCCTCCTTTGCTGTATATTAATTGGCCACAGGTACATGGGTTTATTTCTGGGCTTTAAATCCTGTTCCATTGATCTGTATTTCTGTTTTGGTGCCAGTACCATACTGTTTTGATTACTGTAGCTTTGTAGTATTGTCTGAAGTCAGAGAAGCTGATTCCTCCAGCTCTGTTTTTCTTTCTCAAGTTTGTTTTGGCTATTGGGGGTCTTTTGTGTCTCTATAGAAATTTTAAGATCCTTTAAATCTAGTTCTGTAGAAAAGTCATTGGTCATTTGATAGGCATTGCATTGAATCTGTAGATTGCTTTGGGTAGTATAGTCATTGTAACAATATTGATTCTTCTAATCCAAGAACCTGGTATATCTTTCCATCTGTTTGTGTCATCTTCTATTACTTTCATCAGATTCTTATAGTTTTCAGAGTACAGGTCTTCTGTCTACTTAAGTAGGGTTATTCCTAGGTATTTAATTACTTTTGATGCAGTGGTAAATGGGATTGTTTCTTAATTTCTCTTTTTGATCTTTCATTGTTAGTGTATAGGAATGTAAGAGATTTCTGTGTATTAATTTTGTATCCTGCAGATTTACCATTCATTGAAGAGCTTTAGTAGTTTTCTGGTAGCACCTTTAGGATTTTCTACATATATTATCATGTCATCTGAAAACAGTGACATTTTTACTTCTTCCTTCCAATTTGGATTCCTTTTATTTCTTTCTCTTTTCTGATTGCCATGGCTAAGACTTCCAAAACTATTTTGAATAAAAGTGGTGAGAGGGGACATCTGTAGTGGTGCAGTGGTTATGAACCCACTTGCTAGTGCAGGGGACACGGGTTTGAGCCCTGGTCTGGGAAGATCCCACATGCCACAGAGCAACTAAGCCTGTGCATCACAACTACTGATCCTGTGCTCTAGAGCCTGCAAGCCACAACTATTGAGCCTGCATGCCACAACTACTGAAGCCCACGTGCCTAAAGCCAGTGCTCTGCAACAAGAGAAGCCACCACAATGAGAAGCCCATGCACCACAACAAAGAGTAGCCCCTGCTTGCCGCAACTAGAGAAAGCCCGTGCACAGCAACGAAGACCCAACACAGCCAAAATAAATAAATAAATAAATAAATAAATAAATAAATAAAAAGTTTTTTTAAAATGGTGTGAATGGACATCCTTGTTTTGTTCCTGATCTCAGAGGAAATGTTTTCAGCTTTTCACCATTGAGTATGATGTTAGCTGTAAGTTTGTTGTAAATGTCCTTTATTATATTGAGGTATGTTCCCTCTATGCCCACTTTCCGGAGAGTTTTTATCATAAATGAGTGTTGAATTTTGTCACAAGACTTCTCTGCATCTATTAAGATGATAATGTGGTTTTTATTCTTCAATTTGTTGATGTGGTGTATCACACTGATTGATTTGTGGATATTGAAAAATACTTCTATTCCTGGGATAAATCCCACTTGACCATGATGTATGATCCTTTTAGTGTATTATTGGATTCCAATTGTTAGTATTTTGTTGAGGATTTTTGCATCTATATTCATCAGTGATATTGGCCTATAATTTTCTTTTTTGTGTGATAACTTTGTCTGGTTTTTATATCAAAGTGATGGTGCCCTCATAGAATGAGTTTGGGAGTATTCCTTCCTCTGAGATTTTTTGGAATAGTTTCAGAAGGATAAGTGTTAACTCTTCTCTGAATGTTTTCTAGAATTAGCATGTAAAGTCATCTGGTTCTGGACATTTGTTGGGAGTTTTTTTAAACACAATTTCAATTCCAGGACTTCTGATTGGTCTGTTCATATTTTCTATTTCTTCGTGGTTCAGTCTTGGGAGATTTTACCTCTCTACAAATTTGTTCATTTCTTCTAGGTAGTCCATTTTATTGGCATATAGTTGCTTGTCATAGTCTTATGATCCTTTGTATTTCTGTGGTGTCTGTTGTAACTTCTTTTTCATTTATAAATTTATTGATTTGAGTCCTCTCCCTCTTTTTCTTGATGAGTCTGGCTAAAGGTTTAACAATTTTGTTTATCTTTTCAAAGAATAAGCTTTTAGTTTCATTGATCTATTCTACTGTTTTCTTTGTCTCCATTTCATTTATTCCTGCTCTGATATTTATGATTTCTTTCCTTCTCCTAACTTTGGGTTTTGTTTTTCTTCTTTCTCTAGTTGCTTTATGTGTAAGGTTAGGTTGTTTATTTTATATTTTTCTTGTTTCCTGAGGTAATACTGTATTGCTATATTCTTCCCTCTTTGAATTGATTTTGCTGCATCTCATAGGTTTTGGGTCATAGTGTTTTATTTTCATTTGTCTCTAGGTATTTTTTAAATTTCCTCTTTGATTTCTACAGTGATCTATTGGTTATTTAGTAGCATACTGTTTAGCCTCCATGTGTGTGTGGTTTTTTTTTACCATGTTTTCTTGTAGTTGATTTCTCATAGCATGTAGTTGGCAAAGATGCTTGATATGATTTCAGTCTTCTTAAATTTACTGAGGCTCAATTTGTGGCCTAGCATGTGATCAATCCTGGAGAATATTCTATGTACACTTGAGAAAAATGTGTATTCTGCTACTTTTGGATGGAATGCTGTAAAAATATCAGTTAAGTCTATCTGGTCTAATCTGTCTTTTAAGTCCTGTGTTCCCTTATTAATTTTCTGTCTGGATGATCTGTCCATTGATGAAAGTGGGGTGTTAAAGTCCCCCACATTATTGTGTTCCTGTCGATTTCTCCTTTTATGGTTGTTAGAATTTGCCTTGTATATTGAGGAGCTCCTATGTTGGTTGCATATATATTTACAATTGTTATATATTCTTGTTTAATTTATCCCTTGATCATTATGTAGTGTCCTTCCTTGTCTCTTATAACAATCTTTATTTTAAAGTCTATTTTGTCATATGAGTATTGCTACTCTAGCTTTCTTTTGATTTTCATTTGCATGAGATAACTTTTTCCATCCCCTAACTTTAAGTCTGTATGTGTTCCTTTATCTGAAGTGGATCTCTTGTAGACAGCATATATATGTTTCTTGTTTCTGTATCCGTTCAGCCAGTCTATGTCTTTTGGTTGGAGTATTTAATCTGTTTATGTTTAAAGTAATTATTGATATGTATGTTCTTATTGCCATTTTCTTAATTACTTTGCATTTGTTTTTGTAGGTGTTTTTTCTTGCCTTCCTCTTTTGTTCTCTTCTCTTTTGATTTGATGACTAACTTTAGTGATAGTTTGGATTCTTTTTTTCTTTTTTTTGTGTGCATCTATTATAGATTTTTGGTTTTTGGTTACAGTGAGGTTTTGATATAGCAGTCTATATATAAACAAGATTGTTTTAAGTGGCTGGTCTTTTAATTTCATATGCCTTTCCAATATTCTACATTTGTGTTCTCCTCTTCTCACAATTGCTGGTTCTGATATCATATTTGTGTGCAGTTGATTTCCTACCTTTACTGTATGTTTGCCTTTACTAGTGAGTTTTCCCATTTGTAATTTTCTTGTTTCTAATTTTGGCCTTTTCCTTTCCATTTAGAGCAGTTCATTTAGCATTTGTTGCAAAGCTGGTCTTGTGGTGCTGAATTCTATTAGCTTTTGCTTATCTGTAAAGCTTTTGATTTCTCCATCAAACCTGAATGAGAGTCTTGCTGGGTAGATTATTTTCTTCCTTTTCATCAATTTAAATATATCATGCCACTCTCTTCTGGCCTGCAGAATTTGTGCTGAGAAATCAGCTGATAACCTTATGGAAGTTTCTTTGTACGTTTTTTGTTGCCTTTCCTTTGTTTCCTTTAATATTTTTCTTTGTCTCTAATTTTCGTCATTTGTTTATTATGTGTCTCAGTATATTACTTCTTGGATTTTTTTTTTTTTTTTTTTTTGCCTGGTACTCTCTGAGCTTCCTGGACTTGGATGATTGTTTCCTTTCCCATGTAAGGGAAGTTTTCATCTATTATCTCTTTAAATATTTTCTCAGACCCTTTGTTTTTCTCTTCTCCTTCTGGGACCCCTATAATGCAAATCTTGGTGCGTTTAATGTTTTCCCAGAGGTCTCTTAGTGTGTCCTCATTTATTCTCATTCTTTTTTCTTTATTCTGTTTCATGGAAGTGATTTCCACCATTCTGTCTTCCATGTCATTTATCTGTTCTTCTGCCTCAGTTACTCTGCTATTGATTCCTTTTAGTGTATTTTTCATTTCAATTATTGTATTGTTCATCTCTTTTCATTTGTTCTTTAGTTCTTCTAGTTCTTTTATATATATTTCTTGTATCTTCTCAATCAGTGCCTCCATTCTTTTTCTGAGATCTTGGATCATTTTTACTCTCATTACTCTGAGTTTTTTTTTTTTTTTTTATTGTAGATTGCCTATCTTCACTTCACTTAGTTGTTCTTCTGGGACATATTCTTCTGCTGTCTCGTTTTGTCTAAATTCCTGTGATTGTGGTTTCTGTTCTGTAGGCTGCAGGGTTGTAGTTCTTCTACTTTCTGCTGCCTGCCCCCTGGTGGATGAGTCTCTCTAAGAGGCTTGTGCAGGCTTCCTGGTGGGAGGTACTGGCTCCTGCCCACTGGTGTGTGGAGCTGGGTCTTGTCCCTCTGGTGGGCAGGGCCGTGTCAAGATGTGTGTTTATTATCAGGCAGCTGTTTATTCAGGAAGACTCTAAGCAGCCTGTCTGCTGATGGGTGGGGCTGTGTTCCTGCCTTGCTGGTTGTGTGACCTGATGCATCCTAGCACTTGAGCCTACAGACAGTTGGGTGGGGCCATGTCTTAGTGAGAAAATGACAGCCTCCTAGAGGGCCCACACCAATGAGCATACGTCAGAGCCACCACTGCCAGTGTCCTCACAGTGAGCCACAGCCAACCCCTGCCTCTGCTGGGCACCCTCCAACACTAACAAGTATATCCATTGTCTTACGTGGTCATAGCTTTATTCCCTGGGTTCTGCTGCACATGAGACCCTGTGTGTGCCTTCCAATTGTGGAGTTTCTGTTTCCCCCAGTCCTGTGGAATTCCTGTGGTCACCCCCTGCTGGCCTTCAAAGTCAGAATCTCTGGGGGGCTCCTCCTCCCATGGACAGACCCCAGGCTGGGGAGCCCAACATGGGGTTCAGAACTTTCACTCTTGTGGGATAACTTCTGTGGTATAATTATTTTCTAGTTTGTGAGTTGCTCACCTGTCATGTATGGGATTTCATTTTTTCACAATTGCACCCCTCCTACCATCTCTTCTTTGTCTCTTCTTTTTGGCTTCTTCTTTGTCTTTGGATGTAGCTTATCTTTTTTTGGTAGGTTCCAGCATTTTATTTTGTCAGTGTTTGTTTAGCAGTTAGTTGTGATTTTGGTGTTTCCATAAGAGGGGTTGAGCTCAAGTCCATCCACTCCACCATCTTGCCTCCTTCCTCCTTACTTCTTAGTTTATTTTTAAATCTTCATAGCAAAAGCATTCTGAATCCACTACACACAGGAGCCAGGAAGATTTTCCTAAAACAGTGAATAGAGCTATGTTATTTTTCAAGTCAGTCAAATTTCTTATGGCTCTTCTTCCTAAAGAAGGGTCTGTATACTTCATGTAGATAGATAGCTTTCTCGGATATCTGAGCCAGGGGACTGCTGAGTTTAGAAGCACTTTCCCAGCTTGAAGAAATGAGGAGCAGGGTCAGGCTTTTCTTTTGTTTTCCAGTAGGTGTTATTATAACACAAGTTTTTTATTCCTTTTACCTGAGCTGTCTCTAGTTATATTTGGCATTCTACCTCCCACTGCCTCTGTCAGAGGTGCTGCTCCACGACCTCATTATTGCTTCTTTTGCCTCCATGGTCATTGCTACCTTGCTGCTGTCAGTGTTGCTTGTATCACTCTCTGGGGCACCAGGACAGTGGGCTCTTCCACCATGACTGGGATCCTTTGAGTTGCAGACTCCACCACCACATTGGAGGGGAGAGTTTGTGGGAGCTGGGCTCACATGGACATCTCTGCTCTCTCAGGTGTTGTAGGGTTCATGGCCTCTGCTGTTGTGAATGGGGTGTAGGGGGCAGGAATCATGAGGGTCTTTGCAGCTTGAGGGATAGGATCTCAGACCACACTGTCACTGTTTTCCAAATACCTGTGGCTGAGAGCACCACTGTGGATGGGAGGCTGGGGTTATGTGTGCTACCTCCCTGGCTGTTACTGGCTTCTCTGGGGCTATGAGCTCAGCTGTTGTAGCCAGAAGGCTGGGATTACCAGCATGGTCTCCATCCTTCCTCTGGTTCTGCCTCCTCTATGTGTTCCACTCCATCTAACTTTAGATGTACAGATATATAGACTTCTCTGGCATCCTGGTGTCTTGGGAAGAGGTACATTTGTTGATTTCTGGATGTTTTACTGGTTGTAGCTTTAAAGGGACAGAGCCACACACAAATTTGCCATGACCCTGACATCACTCATGACATCAAAGATTGATATCACTTTGTTTCCGATAACCATGATTTGTTATTAGTGCTTGATGTCGGCCATTGTTGTTTGCTTGTTTAGTTATTTTTCTAAACTATTTTTGTAAAGACTGAATACTATGTCATATGTGGCCACTGAAGTCTGTGATTCATTTGCTTACTGGTCAAATAGTTATTAGGTAGTGGTCTTAAAAACACCTGGAACCAAAAACGAAAAAAGGAATACAAGAAAAAAAAAATCTCAGCCTTTGCAGATTGGCTTTGTGTTGAGACAGTACTTCAAGTCAAACTATTACATATACCATTCTGCCTTAGCCAAATTTAATTCCTGCTTAAGAGAGCCTAAAGATAAAGGCGAGGTATAAAATCTTAGAGTCTTCTCAGGCTTTTTGTGAACATGCTCTCACTGTCAATAGCAACTAGCACCAGGAATGTGAGCTGCTATCTTCATAACCACTGTCTATTTGGAGTTTGGGAAGGTAGTTGTGCAGTTTAAAAGCCATAGTGCTTTTTATCATGAAGCACCAGCTTCTTTCTTCACCAAGCTTACCTTTAGTTCTTTTGAGTTTTTGACTAGATACAGAGCTATGCAAAAATTTATTCTGACATAATTTGGGGGATGGACCAAACTCTGGAATTACCTAGTCTACCATTTCTTATCATGTCACCAGCTTTATTCTACCATTACTTTTATGTTGGAAAAATAATTCTATCTAAATCATATAAGGGGGGAAAAGAAGTAATATCTGTGTAGCCTACAGCATGCATATGTACTGTAAGTTAGTGATTGTAAATTCAATTAATTAATATAATTTAAACAAAGTCTGTAAATAGATGAATTGTCTTACTTAAACACTTTCTCCAGTTTTTTGTTTTACTTTAATTTTCTTCATTTAGTTGCAGTTGAATTGGACTTAGTTATTCTTACTTATCATAGCTCAAAAATAAATTAAAAAGAAAGCCTATAATTTCAAGTTTCCTCTTCTTGGCATAAGAACTACTTGGAATAACTGAATATGCTAGTAGTAATCATTCTATCTTGATCAAACTGCATAGAACAACTGTTTTCTAGTGGAGTCTTGGACCATGAGAAGTATAGACAGGGATTCAATTCTTTCAGGACAAAGTTACTGCTGAAAATAAAAGATAAAACTCTATGATTTTATTTGAAATGTGCAGCCAAGGTTTGTTTGAATGTTTTATTTATGTAACTTTATATTCATGTGTATATCCGTGTGTGTGTGTGTATATATATATATATATATATATATATATACCAAAACTGTTATATATATATATATATATATATATATATATATATATATATATATATATCAGATCTGACAGACACAAGAAATAGAATATCATCTAGAGCTTCAGGAGAGCACAGCCCTACTGACACATTGATTTTGGACTTCTAACTTCTAGAATTGTTATGAATAAGGTTCTGTTACCTTAATACATCCAGACTGTGGTAATTTGTTATGGTAGACATAAATAATTAGTACAACCACCAACCTAGCAATTAACATTCAAATAAATAATCCATCAAAAATGAAAGTGATATAAAGACTTTCTCATAGAAACAAAAACTGATGGCATTTAAAACCATCAGAGCTGCCCTAAAAGAAATGGTAAAAGAAGGTCTCCAAGTAAAGGAAATATTGTATAGGTAAGAAACTCAGATATAAAAAAAGAAAGTAAAAACATTGGAAAGTAAATTAATGTAATGGAAGTAAAGTATTTATGATTCTTAATTTCCCTAGTAGATAATGTTCAAATTATATAATAATAACATTTTTGTTGATTACAGCACATGAATAAGTGAACTGAATGATAGCAATGTTACAAGAAATTGGATGAAGGGATTGGGAATAGAGTATTATAAGGAACTTACACTACTGTGAAGATTTATACTATTATTTGAGAGTGGCCATAGATTAGTTAGAAATGTACATTGCATACTGCAGGGCAACAACTAAATACTTATAAAAAGAAATATTATCAGTATGCTCAGAGAGGAGAAATAGATTTATCTAAAATGCTCAATATAAACCAAAAAAAGAAGAAGAATAGAGAAAGAAAAAATAATCAAACAAGTGCAAATAATAGGAAACTATTACAAGCATGGTAGATGTTAATCAAACCATATCAATAATCGCTCTGTGAAAAATCCAGATTCACCAATTAAGTGATAGAGATTGTGAGTGAATAAAAAACAAAACCCAAATATACATTAATTATCAGTACTTTACCTAAAATATAAAAAGAAAATAGGTCAAGAGTACGGGGGATAAAATACTTTATATTCTTTTTCAGAAGATAGATGTGGAGAGAAAGACTCCTAACTGATTCTATGAGGCCAGTATCTTAATACCAAAGCCAAAGACATTATAAGAAAACTACAGAACACTACATACATGAACTAGATGCAAAAATCCTCAAAACAATATTAGCAAATCAAATTACGCAATGTACAAATGAATTATACACCATGACCAAGTGAGATTTATGCCAGGTATGCAAAGCTGGTTCAACATTCAAAAATCAATTACTCCTGCTACTTTAACAAATTCATTGATTAGCTCCAGTAGTTTTCTGATAGCATCCTTAGGATTCTCTATGCCTAGTACCATGTCATCTGCAAACAGTGACAGATTTACTTCTTTTCCAATTTAGATTACTTATTTCTTTTTATTCTCTGATTGCTGTGGCTCAAACTTCCAAAACTATGTTGCTTCATAGTGGTGAGAGTGGACAACCTTGGCTTCTTCCTGATCTTAGAGGAAATGGTTTGAATTTTTCACCATTGAGAATGATGTTAGCTGTGGGTTTGTCATATATGACCTTTATTATGTTGAGGTAAGTTCCCTCTATGACTACTTTCTGGAGGGTTTTTATCATAAACCGGTGTTGAATTTTGTCCAAAGCTTTTTCTGCATCTATTGAGATGATCATATGGTTTTTCTCCTTCAGTTTGTTAATCTGGTTTATCACATTGATTGATTTGCGTATATTGAAGAATCCTTGGATTCCTTGCATTCCTACACACTAATGATGAAAACTCTGAAAGAGAAATTAAGGAAACACTCACATTTACCATTGAAACAAAAAAATATCTAGGAATAAACTTACCTAAGGAGACAAAAGACCTGTATGCAGAAAGATATGACACTGATGAAAAAATTAAAGATGATACAGATGGAGAGAAATACCATGTTCTTGGGCTGGAAGAATCAACATTATGAAAATGACTATACTACCCAAAGCAATCTATAGATTCAGTGCAATCCCTATCAAACTACCAATGGCATTTTTCACCGAACTAGAACAAAAAAATTCACAATTTGTATGGAAACACAAAAGACCCCGAATAGCCAAAGCAATCTTAAGAATGAAAAACGGAGCTGGAGGAATCAGGCTCCTGGACTTCAGACTATGCTACAAATTTACAGTAATCAAGACAATATGGTACTGGCACAAAAACAGAAATATAGATCAATGGAACAGGATAGAAAGCCCAGAGATAAACCCACACACATATGGTCACTTTATCTTTGATAAAGGAGGCAAAAATATACAATGGAGAAAAGGCAGCCTCTTCAATAAGTGGAGCTGTGAAAACTGAACAGCTACAAGTAAAAGAATGAAATTAGAACACTCCCTAACACCATACACAAAAATAAACTCAAAATGGATTAAAGACCTAAATGTAAGGCCAGACACTCTCAAACTCTTAGAGGAAAACATAGGCAGAACACTCTATGACATAAATCACAGCAATATCCTTTTTGACCCAGCTCCTAGAGAAATGGAAATAAAAACAAAAATAAAAAAATAGGACCTAATGAAACTTAAAAGCTTTTGCACCGAAAGGGAACCATAAACAAGACCAAAGACAACCCTCAGAATGGGAGCAAATATTTGCAAATGAAGCAACTGACAAAGGATTAATCTCCAAAACATAAAAGCAACACATGCAGCTCAATATCAAAAAAACAAACAACCCAATCCAAAAAGAGGCAGAAGACCTAAATAGACATTTCTCCAAAGAAGATATACAGATTGCCAACAAACACATGAAAGGATACTCAATATCACTAATCATTAGAGAAATGCAAATCAAAACTACAATGAGGTATCACAACACTCCAGTCAGAATGGTCATCATCAAAAAATCTACAAAGAATAAATGTTGGAGAGGGTGTGGAGAAAACGAAACCCTTTTGCACTATTGGTGTGAATGTAAATTATTACAGTCACTATGAAGACCAGTATGGAGGGTCCTTAAAAAACTAAAAATAGAACTACCATATGACCCAGCAATCCCATTACTGGGCATATACCCGGAGAAAACCGTAATTCAAAAAGAGTCATGTACCACAATGTTAATTGCAGCTGTATTTACAATAGCCAGGATATGAAAGCAACCTAAGTGTCCATCAACAGATGATTGGATAAAGAAGATGTGGCGAGGATGGAGGAGAAGATGGAGGAAGAGTAAGACACGGAGATCACCTTCCTCCCAAAGATACATCAGAAATACATCTACACGTGGAACTGCTCCTATAGAACACCCACTGAATGCTGGCAGAAGACGTCAGACCTCCCAAAAGGCAAGAAACTCCCCACATACCTGGGTAAGGCAAAAGAAAAAATAAACAACAGAGACAAAAGAATAGGGACGGGACCTGCACCAGTGGGAGGGAGCTGTGAAGGAGGAAAGGTTTCCACACACTAGGAAGCCCCTTCACGGGCAGAGACTGAGGGTGGCGGAGGGGAGGAAGCTTCGGAGCCACGGAGGAGAGCACAGCAACAGGGGTGCGGAGGGCAAAGCAGAGAGATTCCCACACGGAGGATCAGTGTCGACCAGCACTCACCAGCCCGAGAGTCTTGTCTGCTCACCAGCCGGGGCGGGGTTGGGGGCTGGGAGCTGAGGCTCGGGCTTCGGTCAGATTGCAGGGAGAAGAGGGGTTGGCTGCGTGAACACAGCCTGAAGGGGTTAGCGCACCACAGCTAGCCGGAAGGGAGTCCGGGAAAAGGTCTGGAGCTGCCAAAGAGACAAGAGACTTTTTCTTGCCTCTTTGTTTCCTGCAGCGCGAGGAGAGGGGATTACGAGTGCCGCTTTAAGGAGCTCCAGAGATGGGCGCGAGCCGCGGCTATCAGCGCGGACCACAGAGACGCGCATGAGACGCTAAGGCTGCTGCTGCCGCCACCAAGAAGCATCTGTGCAAGCACAGGTCACTATCCACACCGCCTCTCCCAGGAGCCTGTGCAGCCCGCCACTGCCAAGGTACCGTGATCCAGGGACAACTTCCCTGGGAGAACGCACGGCGCTCCTCAGGTGGCTGCAACGTCACGCCGGCCTCTGCTGCTGCAGGCTCGACCTGCATCCGAATCCCTCCCTCCCCCCGGCCTGAGTGAGCCAGAGCCCCAAAAGCAGCTGCTCCTTTAACCCCGTCCTGTCTGAGCAAAGAACAGACGTCCTCAGGCGACCTACATGCAAAGGCAGGTCCAAATCCAAAGCTGAACCCCGGGAGCTGTTCAAACAAAGAAGAGATAGGGAAATTTTTCCCAGCAGCCTCAGAAGCAGCAGATGAAAGCTCCACAAAGAACTTGATGTACCTGCATCTGTGGAATACCTGAAAAGACAATGAATCATCTCAAATTGAGGAGGTGGACATTGGGAGCAAGACATTATTTTTTTCCACTTTTCCTCTTTCTGTGAGTGTGTACGTGCATGCTTCTGTGTGATATTTTGTCTGTAAAGCTTTGCTTTCACCATTTGTCCTAGGGTCCTATCCGTCCTTTTTTTTTTTTTTTTCTACTTTAAAAATTGTTTTTTTCTTTTTTTCTTAATAATTATTTTTTTATTTTTACTTTAATAACTTTATTTTATTTTATCCTCTTTCTTTTTTTCTTCCTATTTTTTCTCCCTTTTATTCTAAGCTGTGTGGATGAAAGTTTCTTGGTGCTCCAGCCAGGCATCAGGGATGTGCCTCTGAGGTGGGAGAGCCAACGTCAGGACACTGGTCCACAAGAGACCTCCCAGCTCCACATAATATCAAACGGCAAAAATCTCCCAGAGATCTCCATCTCAACACCAAGACCCAGCTTCACTCAATGACCAGCAAGCTACAGTGCTAGACACCATAAGCGAAACAACTAGCAAGACAGGAACACAGCTCCACCCATTAGGAGAGAGGCTGCCTAAAATCATAATAAGGCCACAGACACCCCAAAACACACCACCAGACGTGGATCTGCCCACCTGAAAGACAAGATCCAGCCTCATCCACCAGAACACCAGCACTAGTTCCCTCCACCAGGAAGCCTACACAACACACTGAACCATCCATAGCCACTGGGAACAGATACCAAAAACAACAGGAACTACGAATCTGCAGCCTGCAAAAAGGAGACCCCAAACACAGTAAGATAAGCAAAATTAGAAGACAGAAAAACACACAGCAGGTGAAGGAACAAGGTAAAAACACACCAGACCTAACAAATGAAGAGGAAATAAGCAGTTAACCTGAAAAAGAATTCAGAATAATGATAGTAAAGATGATCCAAAATCTTGGCAACAGAATATACAAAATGCAAAAAAAACATTTAACAAGGACCTAAAAGAACTAAAGAGGAAGCAAGCAACGATGAACAACACAATAAATGAAATTAAAAATACTCTAGAAGGGATCAATGGCAGAATAACTGAGGCAGAAGAACGGATAAGTGACCTGGAAGATAAAATAGTGGAAATAACTACTGCAGAGCAGAATAAAGAAAAAAGAATGAAAAGAACTGAGGACAATCTCAGAGACCTTTGGGACAACATTAAACGCACCTACATTCGAATTATAGGGTTCTCAGAAGAAGAAGAGAAAAAGAAAGGGACTGAGAAAATATTTGAAGAGATTATAGTTGAAAACTTCCGTAATATAGGAAAGGAAATAGTTAATCAAGTCCTGGAAGCACAGAGAGTCCCATACAGGATAAATCCAAGGAGAAACACGCCAAGACACATATTAAGCAAACTGTCAAAAATTAAATATAAAGAAAACATATTAAAAGCAGCAAGGGAAAAACAACAAATCACACACAGGGGGATCCCCATAAGGTTAACAGCTGATCTTTCAGCAGAAACTCTGCAAGCCAGAAGGAAGTGGCCGGACATACTTAAAGTGATGAAGGAGAAAAACCTACAACCAAAATTACTCTCCCCCAGCAAGAATCTCATTCAGATTTGATGGAGAAATTAAAATCTTTACAGACAAGCAAAAGCTGAGAGAGTTCAGCACCACCAAACCAGCTTTACAACAAATGCTAAAGGAACTTCTCTAGGCAAGAAGCACAAGAGAAGGAAAACACCTACAATAACAAACCCAAAACATTTAAGAAAATGGGAATAGGAACATACATATCAATAATTACCTTAAATGTAAATGGATTAAATGATCCCACCCAAAGAAACAGACTGGCTGAATGGATACAAAAACAAGACCCATATATATGCTGTCTACAAGAGACCCACTTCAGACCTAGGGACACATACAGACTGGAAGAGAGGGGATGGAAAAAGATATTCCATGCAAATGGAAATCAAAAGAAAGCCAGAGTAGCAATTCTCATATCAGACAAAATAGACTTTAAAATAAAGACTATTACAAGAGACAAAAAAGGGCACTATATAATGATCAAGGGATCGATCCACGAAGAAGATATAACTATAAATATTTATGCACCCAACCTAGGAGCACCTCAATACATAAGGCAAATACTAACAGCCATAAAAGGGGAAATCGACAGTAACACAATGATAGTAGGGGACATTAACACCCCACTTTCACCAATGGACAGATCATCCAAAATGAAAATAAATAAGGAAACACAAGCTTTAAATGATACATTAAACAAGATGGACTTAATTGATATTTATAGGACATTCCACCCAAAAAGAACAGAACACACATATTTCTCAAGTGCTCATGGCACATTCTCCAGAATAGATCATATCTTGGGTCACAAATCAAGCCTTGGTAAGTTTAAGAGAATTGAAATCATATCAAGTATCTTTTCCAACCACAACGCTATGAGACTGGATATAAATTACAGGAAAAGATCTGTAAAAAATACAAACACATGGAGGCTAAACAATACACTACTTAATAACGAAGTGATCACTGAAGAAATCAAAGGGGAAATCAAAAATTACCTAGAAAAAAATGACAATGGAGACACGATGACCCAAAACCTATGGGATGTAGCAAAAGCAGTTCTAAGAGGAAAGTTATAGCACTACAAGCCTACCTGAAGAAACAGGAAACATTTCAAATAAACAACCTAACCTTGCACCTAAAGCAATTAGAGAAAGAAGAACAAAAAAACCCCAAAGTTAGCAGAAGAAAAGAAATCATAAAGATCAGATCAGAAATAAATGAAAAAGAAATGAAGAAAACAATAGCAAAGATCAACAAAACTAAAAGCTGGTTCTTTGAGAAGATAAACAAAATTGATAAACCATTAGCCAGACTCATCAAGAAAAACAGGGAGAAGACTCAAATCAGTAGAATTAGAAATGAAAAAGGAGAAGTAACAACTGACACTGCAGAAATACAAAGGATCATGAGAGATTACTACAAGCAACTCTATGCCAATAAAATGGACAACCTGGAAGAAATGGACAGATTCTTAGAAATGCACAACCTGCCGAGACTGAATCAGGAAGAAATAGAAAATATGATCAGACTAATCACAAGCACTGAAATTGAAACTGTGATTAAAAATCTTCCAACAAACAAAAGCCCAGGACCAGATGGCTTCACAGGTGAATTCTATCAAACATTTAGAGAAGAGCTAACACCTATCCTTCTCAAAATCTTCCAAAATATTGCAGAGGGAGGAACACTCCGCAACTCATTCTACGAGGCCACCATCACCCTTATACCAAAACCAGACAAAGATATCACAAAGAAAGAAAACTAGAGGCCAATATCACTGATGAACATAGATGCAAAAATCCTCAACAAAATACTAGCAAACAGAATCCAACAGCACATTAAAAGGATCATACACCATGATCAAGTGGGCTTTATTCCAGGAATGCAAGGATTCTTCAATATACGCAAATCAATCAACGTGATACACCATATTAACAAACTGAAGGAGAAAAACCATATGATCGTCTCAATAGATGCAGAGAAAGCTTTTGACAAAATTCAACACCCATTTATGATAAAAGCCCTGCAGAAAGTAGGCATAGAGGGAACTTTCCTCAACATAATAAACGCCATATATGACAAACCCACAGCCAACATCATCCTCAATGGTGAAAACCTGAAACCATTTCCACTAAGATCAGGAACAAGACAAGGTTGCCCAGTCTCACCACTATTATTCAACATAGTTTTGGAAGTGTTAGCCACAGCAATCAGAGAAGACAAAGAAATAAAAGGAATCCAAATCGGAAAAGAAGAAGTAAAGCTCTCACTGTTTGCAGATGACATGATACTATACATAGAGAATCCTAAAGATGCCACCGGAAAACTACTAGATCTAATCAATCAATTTGGTAAAGTAGCAGGATACAAAATTAATGCACAGAAATCTCTGGCATTCTTATACACTAATGATGAAAAATCTGAAAGTAAAATTAAGAAAACACTCCCATTTACCATTGCAACAAAAAGAATAAAATATCTAGGAATAAACCTACCTAAGGAGACAAAAGACCTGTATGCAGAAAACTATAAGACACTGATGAAAGAAATCAAAGATGATACAAATAGATGGAGAGATATACCATGTTCTTGGATTGGAAGAATCAACATTGTGAAAATGACTCTAATACCCAAAGCAATCTACAGATTCAATGCAATCCCTATCAAACTACCACTGGCATTTTTCACAGAACTAGAACAAAAATTTTCACAATTTGAATGGAAACACAAAGGACCCCGAATAGCCAAAGCAATCTTGAGAACGAAAAATGGAGCTGGAGGAACCAGGTTCGCTGACTTCAGTCTATACTACAAAGCTACAGTAATCAAGACAGTATCGTACTGGCACAAAAACAGAAACATAGATCAATGGAACGGGATAGAAAGCCCAGAGTTAAACCCCCGCACATATGGTCACCTTATCTTTGATAAAGGAGGCAAGCATATACAATGGAGAAAAGACAGCCTCTTCGATAAGTGGTGCTGGGAAAAACGGACAGGTACTTGCACAAGTAAGAAATTAGAACACTCCCTAACACCATACACAAAAATAAACTCAAAATGGATTAAAGACCTAAATGTAAGGCCAGACACTCTCAAACTCTTAGAGGAAAACATAGGCAGAACACTCTATGACATAAATCACAGCAAGATCCTTTTTGACCCAGCTCCTAGAGAAATGGAAAGAAAAACAAAACTAAACAAATGGGACCTAATCAAACTTAAAAGCTTTTGCACAGCAAAGGAAACCATAAAGAAGACCAAAAGACAACCCCCAGAATGGGAGAAAATATTTGCAAATGAAGCAACTGACAAAGGATTAATCTCCAAAATTTACAAGCAGCTCATGCAGCTCAATAACAAAAAAAAAACAAACAACCCAATCCAAAATTGGGCAGAAGACCTAAATAGACATTTCTCCAAAGAAGATATACAGATTGCCAACAGACACATGAAAGAATGCTCAACATCATTAATCATTAGAGAAATGCAAATCAAAACTACAATGAGATATCATCTCACACCGGTCAGAATAGCCATCATCAAAAAATCTAGAAACAATAAATGCTGGAGATGGTGTGGAGAAAAGGGAACACTCTTGCACTTTTGGTGGGAATGTAAATTGATACAGCCACTATGGAGAACAGTATGGAGGTTCCTTAAAAAACTAAAAATAGATCTACCATACAACCCAGCAATCCCACTACTGGGCATATACCCTGAGCAAACCATAATTCAAAAAGAGTCATGTACCACAATGTTAATTGCAGCTGTATTTACAATAGCCAGGATATGGAAGCAACCTAAGTGTCCATCATCGGATGAATGGATAAAGAAGATGTGGCACATATATACAATGGAATATTACTCACCCATAAACAGAAACGAAATGGAGTTATTTGTAGTGAGGTGGATGGAGTTAGAGTCTGTCATACAGAGTGAAGTAAGTCAGAAAGAGAAAAACAAATACAGTATGATAACACATATATATGGAATCTAAGAAAAAAAAAGGTCATGAAGAACCTAGTGGCAAGACGGCAATGAGGACACAGACCTACTAGAGAGTGGACTTGAGGATATGGGGAGGGGGAAGGGTGGGATATGACGGAGGGAGAGAGTGGCATGGACATATATACACTACCAAGTGTGAAATGGATGGCTGGTGGGAAGCAGCCACATTGCACAGGGGGATCAGCTCTGTGCTTTGTGACCACCTAGAGGGGTGGGACGGGGAGGGTGGGAGGGAGGGAGATGCAAGAGGGAAGAGATATGGGAACATATGTATATGTATATCTCATTCACTTTGTTATAAAGCAGAAACTAACACACCATTGTAAAGCAATTATACTCCATTAAAGATGTTAAAAAAAAACAAAGAACAAATATTTTATGAAATATCTAAAAAAGGTAAATTCATAGAAACAGAAAGTAGATTAGTAGTTACCAGAGTCTTAGGGGAAAAAAGAATGGGGAATTATTGCTTAATGTTTACAGAGTTTCTGTCTGCAGTGATGAAAAAGTTTTGGAAATAGATACTGGGGATGGTTGCATAACATTTTGAATGTAATTAATGCCACTGAATTGTACATTTAAAATTGGTTAAAATGGCAAATTTTATGCTATACTATATATTTTTCCACAATATAAAAAAGAGGGGAGAGGAGGTGGTGAATTGGATGAGTAAAATAACAACAGTAAAAATAACTTCCTAGTTCTGAACAATAAAAAATAAAAACTTGAAAATTCAAATTAAAAAAAGAGATGTGGCACATATATACAATGGAATATTACTCAGCCATAAAAAGAGATGAAATTGAGTTATTTGTCATAAGGTGGATGGACCTCGAGTCGGTTAGACAGAGTGAAGTAACTGAGAAAGAGAAAAACAAATACTGTATGCTAACACATATATAAGGAATCTAAAAAAAAAAAAAAAAGTTTCTGAAGAACCTAGGGTCAGAACAGGAATAAAGGCACAAATGTAGAGAATGGCCTTGAGGACACAGGGAGGGGGAAGGGTAAGCTGGGATGAAGAGAGAGTGGACATATATACACTACCAAATGTAAACTAGATAGGTAGTGGAAAGCAGCTGCATAGCATAGGGAGATCAGCTCAGTGCTTTGTGACCACCTAGAGGGGTGGGTTAGGGAGGGTGAGAGAGAGATGCAAGAGGGAGGAGATATGGGGATATATGTATATGTATAGCTGATTCACTTTGTTATAAAGCAGAAACTAACACACCATTGTAAAACAATTATACTCCAATAAAGATGTTAAAAATAAACAAATATATAAATAAATAAGACTAAAGTCTAAAACAACAAGAAAAAAGACTCCAATAAACACAAAAGAAGTTGTAAAGAAGAAAATGAGTAGGGGGGGGGAAGTCATGACATACAGAAAAAATAACAAAATTGCAGAAGATATTGCTTCATTGTCAGTAACTACTTAACATGTAAATGGATTAGGCTCTAAATTCAAAAAGCATAGATTGGTACAATTGATGAAAATACATTATCTAACAATATTCTGTCCCAAAGAAACTCACTTCAGGTTAATGAACCAAATGGTTTGAAAGTGAAAGGAATGACAAATATATTCCATGTAAGTAGTAACAAAAAGGAGTTGAGGTGCCTATATCAATATAAAAAAGAGACTTTAAGTCAAAAACTGTTATAAAACACAAGGAAGGACACTATATATTGATAAAAGTGTCACTTCAATAATATAATACAATTATAAACATATATGTACTGAATATCACAGCTCCAAAGTACATGAAGCAGACATAATCAAAGGGACAAATAGACAGCAGTTAAAAAAAATGGAAATTGTATTACTTCACTTTCAATAATGGATAGAATAACCAGATAGAACATCAATATGTTAACAGAACATTTGAACAACATTATAAACCTATTAGACCTGACATATATATATAGGACACTTACTTCATAACAGCAGAAAACACATTTTCTCAGTGCTAATGGAACATTCTCCAAGATAGGCAGTACTTTAGGCTACAAAACAAACCTTAATACATTTTGAATATTAAAATCATACAGAGTAAAATTTTTCTAATAACAATGGAATGAAGCTTGAAATCAATAATAGAAGGAAAAGTGGAAATTTCACAGATAAATTAATTAACATTTATTTAATAAACAATCAGCTTAAAGAAGAAATCATAAGGGAAATTTAAAAATATCTTGAGACCAATGAAAAGGAAAATACAACATAAAAAAAAAACTTGTTGGGATGCAGCAAAAGAAGTATTACAAAGGAAATTTACATTTGTAATTGTATACAGTAAAAAGAAGAATAATGTCAAACAGTAACCTAACTTTACCTCTTAAGGCACTAGAAAAGAAAGTGCACACTAAACTCAAAAATAGCAGAAGGAAGGAAATAATGCGTATTAAAGTGGATACAAATAAAAGGGCGTAGAAAGGAAACAGAGAAAATCAAGAAAAACAAAAACTCGTTCTTTGAAAAGGTAAGTAAATCGGCACACCATTAGCTATATTGGCTAAGGAAAAACAGAAAAGATTTATATTATTAAAGTTGGAGATAAATGTGGGAACATTATGGAAATAAAAAGGGTTATCAGAGAATAAGAACATTTGTACATGCATTGGAGAATTGAATCTAGGGGGCATGGACAAATTCCTAGAATCAAACTATATTAGTCAGCTCAGGCTGTTATAATGAAATACCATTTACTGAGTGACTTAAACAACAGACATTTTCTCATAGTTCTGGAGAAGGGAAGTATAAAATCAGAGTGTCAGCATGGTCAGGTTCTAGTGAAAGTTCACTTCCTGGCTTGCAGATGGCCATCTTTTTGTTTTACCTTCATATGGCAGAGGGAGAGATTGCTCTCTTCCTCTTCTTAAAAAGCCAGAAATCCTAATTACCTCCTAAAAGCTCTATCTCCAAACACAGTAACATTGGGGGTTAGAGCTTCAACATATACATTTTGGGGAACACAATTCAGTTCATACCACACACTAGCTATCAAAGCTGAATAAAGAACTAGAAAATCTCAGTAGAGAAATAACTAGTAAGGAGGCCGAGTCAGTAATCAAAAACCTCTGAACAAAGGAAAGTCTATACCAGATGGCTTCACTGTTGAATTCTACCAAATATTAAAAAAAAAAAAAAAAGCCAATTCTTTTCAAACTCTTTCCCCAAATAGAAGAGTAGTGGACACTTTTTTTGACACCTCTTAACTCATTTTATGAGGCCAGTATTATTCATATCTCAAACCAGACAAATACATCATAAGAAAATTATAGACCAATATTCCTTGTGATTTGTGACGAAAAATTCCTGACCAAAGTACTGGTAAACCAAATTCAACAGCACATTAAAAAGATCAAACACCATGAAGTGAGATTTATTCCTGAAATGGAAGGATAGTTCAACATATGAAAAATTATCAATGTAATATACCATGTTAACAGAATGAAGTGGAAAAAAAACATCAAATGATCACCTCAATTAATGCAGAGAAATCATTTGCCAAATTCAAAACCTCTTTCTGTTATCAAATACCAGAAATAAACCAGCAATAGAAGGTGATGTCATCATCATAGTAAAGCTCATCTATGAAAAGCCCACAGTTAACATTATATTCAATAATGGAACACTGAAATCTTTTCCACTAACATAAAGAATTAGACAAGAATGATCACTTTTGCCATGTCTATTCAACATAGTATTGAAAATTCTAGTCAAAATAATTAAGCAGAAAAAGAAATAAAGACATCAAATTACAAATTACAAAATTATAAAGGTAGTGTTAAAATAATCTGTTTGCAGATAACATGATCTTATATGCAGAAAACACTAAATAGTTCACAAATAAATGTTAAAACTAATAAACAATTTCAGCCAAGTTACAGTGTACAAAATCAGCACCTAAAAATCTGTTGCTCTTTTATACAGTAACATGAAAAACCCAAAAAGAAAACAAGTAAATAATTCCATTTATAATAGCATCAAAAATAATAAAATACTTTTGAATAAAATTAACCAAAGAAGAAAAATCAGTGTACACTAAAAATTTCAGAAAATTGTTGAAAGAAATTAAAGAAGACAATACTAAATGGAAATATGTCCTGTGTTCATGAACAGGAAGATGTAATATTGTTAAGGTCACAATACTATCAACAGTGACCTACAGATTTAATGCAATCTTTATCAAAATCCCAACAGCAAGTTTTTATTTAAAAATTTATACTAAAATCCATAAGGAATCTCAAAGGACCCCAAATAGCTAAAACAGTATTGAAAAAAAAGAATGAAGTTGAAGCACTCATATTTCTTATATTAAAAATTTATTACTAAACTACAGTAATCAATACAGTGTTACTGGCATAAAAATTAATATATAGATCAAGCAACTAGAATTTAAAAAATCACAAATAAACCCTTGCATATACAATCAATTGATTTTTCAATAAGAGTGCCAAGAATATTCAAATGGGAAAGGAGAGTCTTTTTAACAATTGGTGCCGGGAAAACTAAATATTCACATGGAAATAATAAAGTTGGGTTCTTACCATACACCATATGTAAAAATGTACTTGAAATGGAACCAAGCCTTAAAAATAAGAGCTAAAACTATAAAACTCAGAAAAAAACATGGGAATTCTCCATGGCATTGGATATTATGAAAATTTCCTGGATATGACATCAAAAACACAGGAAACATGAAACATAGATGTTTCATTTCACCAAGTTTAAAACTTCTGTGCCTCAGAGAACTGTATCAACAGAGTGATAAGACAGCCCACAGAATTGGAGAAAATATTTGCAAATCATATATTTAATAAGAAGTTAACATCCAGGTTCAGTTTTGGAAGGTTGTGCTTTTCTAAGGACGTCCATTTCTTCCAGGTTGTCCGTTTTATTGGCATAGAGTTGCTTGTAGTAATCTCTCATGATCCTTTGTATTTCTGCAGTGTCAGTTGTTACTTCTCCTTTTTCATTTCTAATTCTGTTGATTTGAGTCTTCTCCCTTTTTTTTTTTGATGAGTCTGGCTAATGTTTTATTAATTTTGTTTATCTTCTTAAAGAACCAGCTTTTAGTTTTATTGATTTTTGCTATTGTTTCCTTCATTTCTTTTTCACTTATTTCTGATCTGATCTTTATGATTTATTTTTTTCTGCTAACTTTGTTTTTGTTGTTGTTGCTCTTCTTCTTTCTCTAATTGCTTTAGGTGTAAGCTTAGGTTGTTTATTTGAGATGTTTCTTGTTTCCTGAGGTAGGATTGTATTGCTATAAACTTCCCTCTTAGAACAGCTTTTGCTGCATCCCATAGGTTTTGGTCGTCGTGTTTTCATTGTCATTTGTTTCTAGGTACTTTTTTGATTTCCTCTTTGATTTCTTCAGTGATTTCTTGGTTATTTAGTAGCATGTTGTTTAGCCTCCATGTGTTTGTATTTTTTACAGTTTTTTTTCCCTGTAATTGATATCTAGTCTCAACGCATTGTGGTAGGAAAAGATACTTGATACTATTTCAAGATAGCTAGTCGGAAGCAGCTGCATAGTACAGGGAGGTAGGCTCAGTGCTTCGTGACCACCTAGAGAGGTGGGATAGGTAGTGTGGGAGGGAGACGCAAGAGGGAGGGGATATGGGGATATATGTATGCATATGTCTGATTCACCTTGTTATACAGCAGAAACTAACACAACATTGTAAAGCAATTATACTCCAATAAAGATGTTTAAAAAAAAGAAATTAACATCCAGAATACATAAAGAACTCCTACAATGCAAGAATAACCAAAAAAAAAAAACCAAAAACCCAATTCAAAAAGAGGCAAAATACTTTAATAGACATTTCTCCAAAGAAGATATTACAAATGGTCAATGAGCACATAAAAGATGGTCAATATTACTAATCATCAGGGAAATTCAAATCAAAGTCACAGTGGGATAACAGTTTATTCCCACTAAGATGGCTATTATGAGATAATGGAAAGTAAGCGTTGGTGAGCATAAGTGCTGTGAGGAAATGGAAACTCTTGTGTATTGCTGGTGGGGATATAAAATGGTGCAGCCACTGTGGAAAATATACTGTGATTCCTCAAAAAGATAAACATAGAATTGCCATGTCCAGTAGTTACATTCTTGATATATACTCCAAAGAATTGAAAACAGGAAATCAAACAGATATTTGTACAACAATGTTCCAAAGATGAAAACAACCCAAATGTCCTTCATTGGGTGAATGAACAAAATGTGGTACACATACAATGCAATATTATTGAGCCTTATAAAGATGAAACTCTGACACATGCTCCAATATAAATGAACTGTGAAAACAATATGTTAAGTGAAATAAGTCATACATAAAAGGACAAATGCTGTATGATTCCATTTAACAAAGACTCCCTCTTTGACCAAATTTTAGTCAGGTTCCTCTGAATCCTCCTCCCAACTAGGCCTCAACCTTTGGACTTCTGTGTCCATCTTTGTATCACCAAACTTTATCAAGAATCTTGCTGACTTATTATAGCAAGAATCCTCTAGCCTTATTACCCACCATATCTGATCAAATTCCCTATGATCCACCATTCCTCAGGGAGTATCTGATCACCTTGACTTGCCTTCAGCAAAAATTCTGTAAAGTTGGTTTATTCAGAAATGTCCCTTAACCCTGATGTTTCCCCATAGTAATTATTCATCCACTGACACTCACTCTAATCCTTGGCTATAAATCTCTACTGTTTCATGCAGTATTCAGAAATGAGCCTAGTTCTATACTGAGGTCTCTTTTGATCTATTTTTATAGTTCCCAACTAAAATCTGTTTTTAATCCCTTTAACTACTGTCAGGCTCTGGTTTATCTTAGATACACTTATATGAATATCTAGGATAATCAAATTTATAGGTACAGAAAGCATAATAGAGGTTTCCAGGGTTTGGGGGAAGGAAGAATGGGGAATTATTGTATAATGGGTACTGAGTTTCTGTTTGGGTTGATGAAATTGTTCTAGAAATGGATAGTGATAATGGTTGCACAGCATTGTAACTGTATTTAATGTCACTGAGCAGTACACCTAAAATGGTGAAAATGGTATATATTATGTATATTTTTTAAAAGAGTGGATACAGGGCACAGGGAACAGGAGAAAATCAAAAAAAGTTATCACTGGGCAAAGCTAAGACAATTTAAACATCAATATTAAATACCATTAAATTATAACCCAAAGTATAAAATAAATATCTATAATTCAATACTTAATACAAATAAATTATTTAATGCATGAATGAATGAATGAATAAATAAATAATAAATAAATGGAAGAGAAAAAACAAACCTCCCATGAAGATGAAATCTAAATAATTTATATATGCACTCTGCCTTCAAGGTGGGGAAAAATAATTCACCACGTAGTACCTTCCTGCCAAAGATTAAAGTATAGAAATGGAGAAAAGACATAACTTTACAGCAGAGAAACCTGATAAACATTACTTCAGTCAGGTGTCCAACATCAAGATAAATATTGATAAATCATCTTGGAAATATGTACCCTTGATATTATGTGATAAAAATGATACTTTTCTTCTGTTCTCCTCCCAAATGTTCAATGGTACTTTGTTACTGTTCTCCTCCTAAATGCTCATAATCTCTTTCTAACTGTAGTGGGTTAAATGCCAGTTGGGCTTCAAATCTATGAGAGAATAAATGCCTGCTGTTCTAAGATATCAAGTTTGTGGTAATAATGTTATGGCAGCCATAGAAAACTAATACATTAAACATGACAAAAAGTTAAGAAAGTTCAAATCGAAGTACATTTTACAAAATACCTGACTAGTAATCTTCAAAACAGTAAAAGTCATCAAAGACAAGGAAAGTCCAAGAAACTGTCACAGCCATAAGGAGTCTAGGGAGACATTAAGACTAAATGTAATATGGTATGTTAGATAAAATACTATAACACAGAAAGGGTATTAGGGAAAAAGTAAGGGAATCTAAGGTGTGGACATTAAGGAAGTTGGATCAAGATGGCAGAGTAGGAGAATGTGGAACTCAACTCTCCCCATGAGCACATCAAAAATACATAGACATGTGGAAAAATTCTCACTAAAAGCTAATTGGAAACTGGCAGAAAGACTGCTGTACAACCAAGGCTGTAAGAGAGATACATGTGGAATTGGGTAGGAGGGGAAGAGAAGTGTCGGGACCTGTGCCCCTGGGAGGGCACTGAGGAAAAGGTAAAATAAGTGGGTGGAGACCCTCTCTGAGGAGTGGGCAGCTCAAGCCACATATTGGGCACCCCAGTTCTGGGGGTCTGACACTGGGAAAACAAACCCCCATGGCTTGTTGGAGGGCCAGTGGGCATAACACAAGGTCTGTGGGATGCCTGGACTCTGCTCACGAGGAGAACATGCATACTGGCTTGCTCCTGAGTCAGGACAGAGAAGGCAGATTGAGGACTGCTCTAGTGGCTGCCTGATTTTCTGTGATCATAATGCTGAGTCTGAGCCTGAGCCTGAGCTGAGCAAATGCTCCAGCTCTGCTTACTTCATGTCACAACACCACACTTGAGTGAGGGCTGCCCTGACTAGGAGGAGAGCTTGGCAATGGATGCAGAGGTTACTCAGACCTGAGGCTGCATATGGGTGAGGTGGGGTTGGCCATTATAGGTGCCTACATGTACAGTGCATCAGGAGAAATGCTGACCTCTGACAGAGACCAGACCACCACAGCCTGTGCCCCAACAGGAGCCAAAAGCATGCATGGGCCCCTCTTGCACTAGCATTGCTACCATTTGGGGTAAGCGTGCTGGTGCTGGAAGAGGAGAGAGCCAACTCAGGCCTGACACTCAGGGCTTCTGCTCCAGCAACTTGGGATCTGACACTGCCTTCCATAAGGTGATGATGGCCACTGAGCAGAGGGGAAGACCCACGTCGAACCTAACTCTGACCCTAGCCCCTTCATCTCCAGCCCCAACTACTACCAAGGTGATAGCTGCCAACACACCATGAGGAAAGATGTGATTTCTGTTTACATTAAATCCATCTCTCCAACCAAAGGCACTGCTCACATGCAAACTGTACATGGATGCTCCCACATAAGGACACCCATGCAAGACTGCAATGAGTAACTGTTTTACTTAAATTCATAGAGACATAGATAGCTAAGCAAAATGAAAACAGAGGAACTGTTCTCAATTGAAAGAGCTTGAGCAAACACCTGAAAAAATAAATAATGAAAGACAAATAATTTACTGGATAAAGAATTCAAAGTATTAGTAATAAGAAGGCTAATTGAATTAGGGAAAAGAATAGATGAACATGGTGAGAATTTTAACAAAGAACTAGAAAATTAAAAAAAAAAAAAAAGAACCAGTCAGAACTGAAGAATAAAATAACTGAAATGAAAAACAGACTAGAAGGTATTAACAGCAGACTAAGTGATACAGAAGAATGCATTAGTGATCTGGAAGATAGAATAATGGAAATCACTCAATCAGAACAGCAAAAAGAAAAACAAAAATGAGAAGAGTTTAAGAGATCTCTGGGATAATATCAAGCATGACAACATTTGCATACTAGGGGTTCCAGAAGGAGGAGAGAGAGAGAAGAGGGATAAAAATGTATTTAATGAAATTGTGGCCAAAAGCATCCTAAAACTGAAGAAGGAAACATATCAAGGTACAGGAAACACAGAGAACCCCAAAAAAGATGAACCCAAACAGATCACAACAATATATATCATAATTAAAATGGCAAAAGTAAAGATAAACAGACAATTCTAAGGTCAGCAAGAGAAAGAGTCATGTACAAGAGAACCCCCAAAAGGCTATCAGCTGGTTTCCTTTTTTATTGAAGTATAGTTGATTTACAATGTTTCAGGTGGACAGCAAAGTGATTCAGTTTTATATATATATACATATATATGTATATATATATATATTCTTTTTCAGATTCTTTTCCATTATAAGTGATTGTAAGATATTGACTATAGTTCCCTGTTCTATACAGTAGGCCCTTGTTTATCTATTTTATATAGAGTACTGTGTATCTGTTAATCCCAAATTCCTAATTTATCCCTCCTGCCCTTTTCCCTTTGGTAACCAAAAATTTGTTTTCTATGTCTGTGAGTCTATTTCTGTTTGTAAACAGTTCATTTGTATCATTTTCTTATATTCCACATATAAGTGATATCATGTGATATTTGTCTTTCTCTGTCTGACTTACTTCACTTAGTATGATAATCTCTAGGTCCATTCACATTGCTGTAAATGAAATTATTTTGTTCTTTTTTTATGGCTGAGTACTATTCCATTGTGTATATATATACATATATATATATGTATATATATGTGTGTGTGTATATACCACATCTTCTTTATTCATTCCTCTGTTGATGGACACTTATGTTGCTTCCATTTCTTGGCTATTGTAAATAATGCTGCTATAAACATTGTGGTGCATATATCTTTTTTAATTAGAGTTTTCATCTTTTCCATATGTATGCCCAGAAGGCAGATTGCTGGATCATATGCTAGCTCTATTTTTAGTTTTTTAAGGAACCTCCCTATTGTTTTCCATAGTATCGGTGAAATTTACATTCCCACCAACAGAGTAGGAGGGTTCTGTTTTCTCTGTACTCATTCCAGCATTTATTATTGAGCATATTTTCATGTGCATGTTGGCCACCTATATGTCTTCTTGGAGAAATGTCTATTTAGGTGTCCTGCCCATTTTTGATTGGGCTGTTTATATCTTTCATATTGAGCTGTAAAAGCTGTTTGTATACTTTGGAAATTAATCTCTTGTCAGTTGCATTGTTTGCAAATATTTTCTCCCATTCCATTGTTTCCTTTGCTGTGCAAAAGCTTATAAGTTTAATTACATCCCATTTGTTTATTTTTGTTATCAGCTGATTTTTCTGCTGAAACTATAGGCCAGAAGAGAGTGGAACAATATATTAAAAGTGTTGAAAAGGAAAACCCTGTAAGCTAGGACACTCTACCTGGTAAATTTATTATTTATAATTGAAGTAGAGAGAAAGATCTTCTCAGATAAGCAAAAACTAAAAGAATTTATCAATATTAAACCTACCCTAAAAAGAATATTAAAGGGTTTTCTCTAAGTGGAAAAGAAAAGTTTATAACAAGAAGTACGGATCTATAGGAAATGAAAAAGGCAAATATATAGTAATGGCTGTGGATCAACCACTTAAATAATATAGTATGAAGATTAAATGACAAAAAATATAAAATAAATCAATTATAACTTCAGTAACGTTAAGTATACATTAACTATATTTTTCATGGAGATGTAAAATATAACATCAAAAACACAAAAGGTTGGGGAAGGGAGTAATATACATAGATGTTTTAGAATGTTTTTGAACTGAGATGACTACCAGTTTACCAAAAAAAGTACATATAGTTATAGGTCAACATATATGACCCCCATGGTAATCACAAACCAAAGACCTAAAACAGGTACACAAAAACTAGGAAGAAAGGAACACAAGTACACTACTAATTATCAAATCAGAAGGGATGAAACAAAAAGAAGAAGAAATGAACAGAGAAGAACTACAAAAACAACCAGAAAACAAGTAAAAACATGGCAATAAGTACATACCTACAAATAATTACTTTAAATGTCAATGGAATGAGTACTACAATCAAAAGATATAGGGTAACTGTCTGGATAAAAGACAAGTTCCGTATATATGCTGCTTATAACAGATTTAATTCAGAGCTACAGATACACACAGACTGAAAGTGAGGGGATGAAAAGAAGATATTTCATGAAAATGGAAATGACAAAAAATGGGGGTAGCAATATTCATATTGGACAAATAGACTTTAAAACAAGTCTATAGGGCTTCCCTGGTGGTGCAGTGGTTAGGAATCTGCCTGCCAATGCAGGGGACACGGGTTCATGCCCTGGTCCGGGAAGATCCCACATGCCGCGGAGCACCTAAGCCCATGCGCCACAACTACTGAGCCTGTGCTCTAGAGCCCGCGAGCCACAACTACTGAGCCTGCGTGCCACAACTACTGAAGCCCGTGCGCCTAGAACCCCTGCTCCGCAACAAGAGAAGCCACCGCAATGAGAAGCCCACGCACCGCAACGAAGAGTAGCCCCCGCTCACCGCAACTAGAGAAAGCCCGCACACAGCAACAAAGACCCATTGCAGCCAAAAATAAATAAATAAAATAAATAAATTAAAAAAAAAAAAAAAAAAAAACAAGTCTATAACAAATGACAAAGATAACATTATATATTAATAAATGGATCAATACAAGAAGAGGATATGCATTTGTTAACATATATAGCACCTAAACATATGAAGCAAATATAAACAGACATAAAAGTAGAAATTGAAAATAATACAATAATAGCAGGGGACTTTAACACCCCTCTAACATCAATTGAAACATCATCCAGACAGAAAATTAATAAGACAACAGTGGTCTTAAATGACACAATAGACCTGTTGGAGTTTATAGATATCTAAAGGACATTCCATCCAAAAACAGTAGAACACACAATGTTCTCCAGAGCCCATAGAATGTTTTCCAGAATAGATCACATGCTAGGCCACAAAACAAGTCTCAACACATGTAAGAGGATAGAAATTACAACAAGCATTTTTTTCTCACCGCAACAGTATGAAACTAGAAATCAATTACAGAAAGAAAAAATGAGAAAAGCACAAACACAAGGGGACTACACAACATGCTACTAATAAATCAATAGGTCAAGAAAAAAATCAAAGAGGAAATCAGAAGATACCTTGAGATTAATGAAAATGGAAACACAACTTTCTAAAATCTATGGGATGCTGCAAAAGCAGTTCTAAGAGGGAAGTTTATAGTGATATAGGCTTTCCTCAAGAAACAAGAAAATCTCAGATAAGCAACCTAATTTACCATGTAAAGGAATTAGAAAAAGAAGAACAACGAAATCTAAAGTCAGCAAAAGAAAGAAAATTATAAAGATCAGAGAGGAAATAGATAAAATAGAGACCAAAAATATGATAGAGAAGATCAATGAAACCACAAACTTGTTTTCTTTTTAAACTAACATGTATTGATAAACTTTTAGCCATGCTCATCCAGAAGAAAGTAGAGAGTGCCCAAATAAACAAAATAAGAAAATAAAGAAGAGAAATAACAACTAATACCACAGGGATACAAAATATCATAAGAAAAAGTATGAACAGTTAGATGCCAACAAATTGGACAACCTTGAAGAAATGGACAAATTCTAGGAACAAAGAACCTGCAATGACTGAATAAGGAAGAAACAGACAATTTGAACAGACAGAACACTAGTGGTGAAATTGAATTAGTAATGAAAAAATTCCCAGCAAAAAAAAAATCCCAGAAATAGACAGCATCAAAGGGGAATTCTACCAAACATAAAAAGAAGAATTAATACTTATCCTTGTCAAACTATTCAAAAAAATTGAACAGGATTGAACACCCTCAAATTCATACTACAAGGACCCTAGTACCCTCATATGAAAACCAGACAAAGATGCTACAAAGAAGAAATACAAGTCAATATCTTTGATGAATACAGATGCAAAAATTCTCAACCAAATATTAGCAAACAAATCCAACAATATATAGAAAGGATCATACACCATGATCAAGTGAGATTTATGCCAAGGATGCAAGGATGGTTCAATATTTGCAAATCAATCCATGTGATACACCACATTAACAGAAGGAAGGATAAAAATTACATGATTATCTCCACAGATGCAGAAAAACATTTGACAAAAATCAAAATGCATTCATGATAAAACTTGCATCAAAGTTGATATACAGGGAAATTTTCTCAACATAATTCAAGTCATTTATGACAAACCAATGTGCCTGTTGTCCATCTATATATATATATATATTCTTTGGAAAAATATCTATTCATGTCTTTTACCCATTCTTTAATCAGGTTGTTTGTTTGTTAATTTGTTTTTGGTGTTGATATGTATGAACTCTTTTTATATTTTGGACATTAACCCCTTATCAGTTATATAATTTGCAAATATCTTCTCCTATTCAGAAGGTTGTTTCTTCATTTTGTTGATGGTTTCCTTTGTTGTGAAAAAGCTATTAAGTTTAATTAGGTCCCATCTGTTTATTTTTGCTTTTATTCCTTTTGCCTTAGAAAACAGGTAAAAAAATATTTCTGCGGCTAAGTCAAAGAGTGTTTTCCACATGAAGGATGCTCAACATTGCTAATTATAAGAGAAATACACATCAATGAGTTTTTATCACTTCACACTTATCAGAATGGCTGTCATCAAAAGTATACAGATAACAAATGTTGGTGAAGATGTGGAGAAAAGCAAACCCTTGTACACTGTTGGTAAGAATGTATATTGGTACACCCATTATGGAAAACTGTATGGAAGTTCCTCAAAAAACTAAAATAGAAGTACGATATGATCCAGTAATTCCACTCCTTAGTATACATCTGAAAAAAAGTGAAAACAGTAATTCAAAAAGACACATGCACTCCAGTGTTCATAGCAGCTTTACAATAGCCAAGATATGGAAGCATCCCAAGTGTACATCAACAGATGAATGGATAGAGAAGATGTTATATATATGGATATGCATATATATATATATATATATATATATATATATATTCCTTAGTATATATATATATATATATATATTGCTTTGTGTATATACTGTATGTTATCACTTACACATACTGTATGTTATTACTTACACATACTGTATGTTACCACTTATTTGTGGAATCTAAGATATAATAGAAATGGATGTATATAACACAACAGTAACAGACTCACAGATACAGAAAACAAACTGGTCAATACCAGTGGGTAGAGAGAATGGGGGTGAAGATCAAGATAGGGGTATGGGATTGAGAGATACAAACTACTATGTACAAAGTAGATATGCAACAAGAATATATTGTACAGCACAGGGAAATATAACCATTAATTTTTATAACTTTGGCACACAATCTATAAAATTATTGAATTCCTATGTTGTAAACCCGAAATTAATATAATATTGTAAATAAACTATACTTCAATAAAAAATAAAGTGTGGACATTAGTTAATAATATATGACTATAAAATTAATAATCATAACAAATATATATTGGGTTGGCCAAAAAGTTCGTTCAGGTTTTTCTGTAACATCTTAAGGAAAAGCCAAATGAATTTTGTGGCCAATCCAATAATAACATGAGATATTAATTATGAGGGCTACTAGATGCAAGATATATGGGAATTCTCTGTAATATCTTTTCAATCTTTTTGTAACTCCAAAACTGTTCTAAAATATAATGTCTATTTCAACAAATGGTAATAATGCTAATGGTTACTACTTCTTTGGGTGATGTCATTGAAACAAAGCACATATCATTTAGAATTCTTCCCACATTCTGCAGTTTTGTTATCTAGGGTGCAAGAAAACCAAATCCAAATCTGAATCAGAATTATTGAGCAAGAGGAAGTGACATCATCAAAATGGTGGACTTAAAGTTTACTACTATCTTCCCCCCACGCCCCCAAAGAAACCACTGAATTTTACTATTGCCCATAGACAAGAATGCCTTTATCAAAGTCCAAGAACACAGCAGAGAAGTTCTAGTACACCACTGGAGTAAAAATAAATCCAAGATTGGACTCACTGAGGTGGGTAAAATAATTACTTCAGTTTACCTGTGTTACCCCTCCTTCGAGGCTACACAACTCAGTGCCATTAGACACCTTCTTGGCCAGTAATTTCTCCCTTCAGGGGAAAGTGAGATGCTGTGAGTGAGTGCAAGGCTTCACCAGCTGTGTGTGATGCTGCTAGAGAAGCCTACTTTTTTCTCACCTCATCCAGAACACTGAGTTGTAAACTACACAACTGGGTGAAATGATAAAAAAGTGTATAAACATACATGAAATTCTTTAGGCATATGATATAAATCATGCCGTTTGTGACAACACAGATGTACCTTGAGAGCATTATATTAAGTGAAATACGTCAGACAGAGAGAGAGAAATGCTGCATGATTTCTCTTATATCTGAAATCTAAAAAAGTTGAACCCATAGAAGTAGAGATTAGAATGGTGGTTGCCAGGGACTGGGGGCAGAGAAATGGGGAGATCTTGGCCAAAGGGTACAAAATTCTAGTTAAAATACGTGTAAGTTTTGGGGATCTATGTACAACATGATAGCTGTAGTTAACAATATTGTATTATATATCTGAAATTTGTTAAGACTATGTATCTTAAATGTAGTCACCACAAAAACGAAGTGGGAATTAGTGAGGTGATGGAGGTCTTAACCAGCCTTATTGTTGTTATCATTTCATAACATATACGTGTATGAAATTATCACATTGTACACCTTAAACTTACAGAATGTTATATGTCAATTGTATCTCAATAACGCTGGGAAAAAAGAATTATCAAGAAAGAATGAAAAAACACTTTAAAAACAGCCTGTCCTCAAGTCAAGCAATAGCCATAGTTTCTTTAAACAAATGTTGAATTAGAGGGACAAAATACTTTTATATTTCATGAAGAAATAAAAATACTTATAAAAGTATAAGCTTTGCATTATTAACATTTTTATTCCTATCATGTCATTTTATTATCACAGCAACTTTATAGAGTTGATAGTATTATTTATGTTGTTTAGGAGAGGCAACTGAATAAAACTGAATAAGTTGCTATGTTTTTCTACAGCTCATAATCTACAGCTAATGAGAGGTGAAAATAAAGCTTGGAACCAGTTCTGAAGAATTTGTGGTAAATAAACTCTTGGGGGAATTCCTGTCAAAGTGAACCTGTGAAAGTCATGGGAAGTGGTAGGTATTAAAATAATAAATTTTCCATTCATTAAAATAACACAATAAAAAGTACATTACCAAAAATGATGATCAATGATATTGTACACATCTAAGGCAACTACCTTTTTCCCAACAACATGCCAGCCTTGTGCTAAACACTTTTCATATATCAAGTATCACAGTCTTCACAATAAAGTGTAGGTTGTGTAGGTTCAAATATCCCCATGTAACATATGATGAAACTGTGACTTGATGAGTTTGAGCCATTTGATCAAGAACACTATAGTATAAGCCTTGACAGTTTTGTTTGTTTGTTTGTTTGTTTGTTTGTTTGTTTTTGTAATGCTAGCTCCTGGCTTAAGCTTTGACTGCTGAGGCATCCACTTCAAAAGGGCTATCTCAAATAAACACAATGCCACATAATTAGATAAAGAGCCAAGCCACTTCCTACCACTGACTACCTCTTTTCTTTTAGAGATCTTGGTTGATTTCAATAGCTGACCATTTGGGCTACATTTTTTCTCTTCCCATGCTTTAAATTCCTCCTAATATGTTGTAAAGAGAGTGAGGAAATCTTAGGCATCTACCCATGACCCCATTAAAAGCTGAATCCCAAGCCAGTGTAGGCAGGCACTCTCTACTTGTGATCTTGATGTGTGGCCCCGGGAGTGTTGTGTAAATTCCAGATTCTGTAAGTAATAAGCCTTTATTTTTTTTTTAAGTTTTCTGATGGTTGTTGCTGAAGGACATCTTGTAATTTTAATAGGAACCACAATGGTTGGTCCAACCACAATACTGGTTATAGATAGGCTGAGACCAATACAAAACAATAGTCATAGTCAGCAGGATTGCATAATTGCCCTTACAGTTAACTGAGGGAAATGCCCTTCACTTGCAACTCACTTACTAACTTCCTAGTTCAGGTGGGTAACACAATTTGGGAAAGGAGCACTGCTTGCTGCTGGTCTGTTGTGCTACTATGTGCTTTCACATACTGCTTCTGGCATGTATTACCTGCAATATCCAGCCAAAACGGTCATGGCTGCCATAATTATCCAATGATCTCCCCAGAGCAGTGAGATCAAGACCTTATTGTCTTAAGAGATGATTAGTCCACTAAAATATAAAGACCTTAATTGACTATTAGTGTGCATAAGGGTCCTCCATGCCTCAAGGCCAAGGAAAGCTAAGAATGGTGGATTGGATCACAGATTATTGCCACGACCCAAGGAGAGGCTCTGGGCTAAAGGCATGTGGAAATAATTCCTGTATGTAAGGAGGATGGGAGACCTCCACATGTGACCACTGAGTCAGTGAGTCGTGCCAGAAGAGTGAAATAGCCTTGCAACTGGAAATCAGTGGCACCATCAGAAGGAAAATAAAAGAGGCCTATGGTCTCTGTGTCACCAAATCACTCACCATTGTTGCTCTTTGTCCCCTGACCCAATGGGAATTGATGGGTACAATTCCTGGTGTAATGTTACTAAAAAATTAATAGACAAATATAAATGTCCTGAACATCTGGTGCCAGTGCCTCCTAAAAACCCAAGGAGGTACACTACCACCTTGATAAGTACAAAACCCCATGGAAACTTATTGGGTGTTGCTCAGTGCCATGCATATCAACATGCCAAGACTCTGGTATTACACTCCAGACGCCTAGGGGCTTTTCCCAAAGACCCTGTGCAATATCACACTAATGGAGACAAACTCCAAGCCCAGAGAGGTCTCTTGGGACACCCTGGAAAGGAAAGCAGCCACCTACAAAGAGAGCTTACAGTGATGTCATCCAAAATTTTCCAGTAATAGCACATAAGATTAAGGTAACAGGATAAAAACAAGAAGTAGAAACAGAGGTTATATATATATATATATATATATATATATATATATATATATATATATACACACACACACACACACACACACACACACACTTTAACTGAAGTTCAAACCTTTTTTAAAGATTTTGTACAGCAGGATGGAGAGAGGGGAACTAATTGGCTATTGTGGGTTTTCTTCTTTGTTTGGAACAAGCCCTAAATTGTTACTCATGGCTGCTAAAATGCATCAACTGGCCAGTATCTCTAAAGGCCCTAAAATTAATAACTTTCTTAAAGATCCATTTGGGCTATATGTTTGTTTACTCCAAGATGCCACAAATTCTGATCCCTTTTTGCTTTCTGCTGAATAGACAGAAATAACAAACATGCCTCATGAGGCATCCCTGAAGAGGACAAAAGAAAATCTGGCAGGGTTATTGAAGCCCCTGATGATAAGGAAAGAAAAAAGAGAAAGCAAAGGACCTTAAAGGTACTGATATTTATATTTGGACCCTCCCTCTCCTCGCTTGTATATTTATTGTCTGGTGCCATGCTCATACTTCCGTAACAGTGATCACTGTTAAGGCTCACAGTGAATGAAAAATATTAAGATGAAGCTCATCTTCTGCTGCACGAAATTGGTAGAGTTCAATGGGTTTATCACTTCCATGACCATAGTGACCCAAATGAACCCCTCTTCATTTTGAACCCTGAAGAGACCACATTTAACCCTGAGTCCAGAGAATTATTCTTTACAGGGCACCCCTTATTACAAGGTGGTAATAATATATTTTAATTGGGACTGCCAAAACCATCCAAAAGCATTAAAACTCCTAGGAGAAAACTTATACTCTTTCTCTGTTCCTTGAAGATGAAAATCTTACCATGTCTTTGAAAAGTAATCACTCCAGGAAGTAAATGAAACAATGCTCACACTTGGCATAAGACTAGAAGAAAAAAAAGTTTGAATCTATCTGTTCTTTTATAAACTAGTGAGTTTTATATTACTGTACCTGACACATGGCTAAAATTTTAGAACTAAAGCTGTAAGATCTCTGTTTATGTCTTGCTGTATGTTTGTGTGCTGTATATATGTATGTTGTAGATGTATGATGTTTTTCTCTCTCTAGATGTCATTGCTAAAATTAATTTGTACAGAGCTCTATTTAATTGGCTTAAAGTTAAGCACTTATAATTAAGTATTCTTAAAACTTAAAAATGCAGACTATAACCCAAGTGTTTTTTAAATTCACATGATCTGGGATAATCCTCAGTAAATAAAAGCTAGTTGAAATTTGTTAATTTAATTAAAATATGTATGTCTTCAGAATTATCAGTATTAAATATAATAAAGATAAACAACTTTTATTCTACCTGGATTTATCAATCAAATAAATTCATGTTATCTCTGTTACAAAAGTAGCAAGAAGAATATTTTGGCTAATTTGCCAGCAAGAAAAATAGTTTGACAAATGTTTTGGCTGACATTGTCTAATGTCTCATGAAGTTTTCATGAGCAGTCTAAAACATAATTGTTGGAAGCAAATGATTTAGATAGATGTAACTGGGGTAAGAATTTTTTGGTTGATGTTTTAGCAATAATTATATTTTATGGTATAGGTACTTAAAAATAATTTCTGGTAACATTAAACTTTTGAGTTTTGTTAAGTGATGGGAATTTATAGACTGTCTAGATTATTTCCAAATAAGATAAAATCATTAATCATTAATAACTGAACACAGGTTTGTCTACCTGTGGCTTCCTTATCACAGGGAAACTAAAGATAAATTTGGGTTTGTTAGCAAACATGCCATGTGCCACGTTAAAAGATTGTACTATGAAGAAGTATATGCTTCTGGAAATTATAAAATGTATTCATAAATTTGCCGATCTGAATAATGCTAGTGCAACAATTTACCACTTCTTACTTCTTAGTTTTTGCTAGAAACTATGGTTTCTAAGGGTTAAAAATTCTAATATATGTAATCTAAAACACTATAAATAATAAGGGTCACATCTCTGTATGAAAGGAAAGTAAATTGTATGTTTTTGGTAAGAGAAGTTAAGAAGAATGGAGATGCATTTTCATTGAGGGAGAATAAAAGAATGTTGTTCCAAGGTAAAGTTGGTTATTTCAGAATGGGAAACAGAACAAGGAACAAGCTAAAATGGACATAGAAAGTTATAGAAAATTTATGAAAAAAAAGGAATCTTGAGAAAGGAATTTTAACTGTGGTCAAGCTGGCTTAGATTGGAATAGGTATATGTTTTTAAAAATTGATGAATTAATTTTAATATCAAAAGTACACTAGTACAAAATTATAATTTGTTTTCTCTCTCTATTAACATGACAAAATTTATTGGATTATTGGTCTGCTCCTGATAAGCAATAATAATTTTTTTTCCTTTTGGATAATCTACCTAGAAAGTGTAGATTTTGCCTTATTAAAATAACTTAATGCACTTCATGTTATTATCATCAGGTCTCAGATTTCTTTAATAAACTTAGCTCTCTCAATATTAAGAGCTAAATATTACTAAGAACTGTGTAACCTTCTGTACTTGCCTTTGAAATCTTTTATTGTCACTTGGTTAAATGGACAATTAAGTATTATTTCATAATTATTCATGATCCTATTTAATCAAATGTCCAAACCCTTTTGATATTTTTGACAAACTTCCCAAAATTAAAATTCTAATTATAGTCTTTCTGACCTTGAACTTACTGGGATTTTTCACAAGGCCCCTGGCACATCTCAAAAGATTTCTTCTCTCTCTTTACAAAAATTAAATTAAATTAAATTAAAAAAAAAAGATGTTACAATAATTAGGCTTACTTGAAATGTTAAATTATATGGAAAGCATTATCAAGCAAGTGATGTTAAACCTTTTAGGTTATACTGCATGGATAAGTGTTATTAATATATATTCTAGAAATTGTATGAAATTTCTAAAAATCTGATATGTCCTGTCATAATGCTATCACATTATTCTAGTTATCTTAAAATATTGTGTATTACAGAGATAACCAAATTTTCTTATCAACTGTATTATAATGAACTCTCATCAGATCTTTAACCAGGCCATTTAAAAATATTTGTCACTTATAGAAAGTTATTGTTTTACTCTGATGCCTTTGAAAAAGTGTTCCTTTAAAAGTGTTTCATCTTCAGAGCAGTTCATGAAAAGGATTCTGACAATTACTCTGGAATACAAGGTTCTGATAACTTTAAGATTTATACTAATGAACAGGGTAAGAAATATAAAAACTCTACTGAAAAAAAAACTGATGGCATTATAAAACTGCTAATGAAAGATTAAGATCAACAAGGATAAATTACATGGGACTAAATTAACTAATGAGGATGATTATAATTTTTATTACTGTATATTTGAAATATTGCTGGTTCTTTAATCTTTTGTTTTCCAGATTTAAGGAATCTTTTTTATCTTAAGCTAACTGTGATTTTTTTTTATCTTAAGCTAACAGCAACTTGTTAAAATATACTTTGTAAGCAAAGATGAAACAATTACATTTTCTCCCTACATGATTCCTACAGATTTCAGAAACTCTCAGTGAGTATTTTTATTTCCATGACAAGGTAGTTATTTGTATAAGTTCAATAAGAATTTGTTCTCCTTATAACAAGACATAATTGGAAATATAGCTTATATTACCAAGTCTTAGACTGGAATGTCATATTTGAGAGAGACATACATAAGCTAAGATATGACAAGAACACTTTAAGGAAGTAAGGTTGACTTTATGGAACCCCTAAAGCCCTGTTGAAAGATTATCCTGATAGAAAGATTATCCTGGAAGCCTTATAGGATTCCCACCAGGTGAACAAAGAAGGTCACTGCCTGGCATTTTCAGGAACTTCAGGATACTTTGGGAACCTCAAGAAAAGAGGAATTTACTTAAATCTACAGATATTACATGTGAACTCTGATGTCAAGTCCTTGGCTTGGAATCTTAGTCTTGAGAGGCTTTTAAAAATTCAATTTGCCACATTCGGGTTCAAGATGGTGGAGCAGAAGGACTTGTGCTCATTCCCTCTTGAGAGAGCACCGGAATCACAACTAACTGCTGAACAATCATTGACAGGAAGACAGTGGAACTCCCCAAAAAAGATACCTCACATCCAAAGAAAAAAGAAAAGCCAAAATGAGATGGTAGGAGGGGTGCATGCACAATAAAATCAAATCCCATAAACACAGGGTGGGTGACTCACAAACTGGACAACAATTATATAAGAGAAGTCCACGCACTGGAGTGAAGGTTCTGAGCACAATGTCAGGCTATCCAACCTGAGGGTTTGGCAATGGCAGGAGGAATTCTCAGAGAATCAGACTTTGAAGGCTAGCGTGATTTGGTTGCAGGACTTTGACAGGACTGGGGGAAACAGAGACTCAACTCTTGGAGGGCACACAGAAAGTAGTGTGCGCATGAGGACCCAGGGGGAAGGAGCAGTGACCCCATAGGAGACTGAAACAGACATACCTGCTAGTGTTGGAGGGTCCACTGCAGAGGCAAGGGGTGGCTGTGTCTCACCATGGGGACAAAGACACTGGCAACAGAAGTTCTGGGAAGTACTTCTTGGGGTGAGCCCACCCAGAGTCCACAATTAGCCCCACCAAGGAGTCTGTGGGCTCCCTTGCTGGGTCACCTCAGGCCAAACAACCAACAGGGAGGGAACTCAGCCCCACCCATCAGCAGACAAGCAGATTAAAGTTTTACTGAGCTCTGCCCACCAGAGCAACACCCAGCTCTAACCATCACCAGTCCCTGTATCAGGAAGCTTGTACAATCCTCTTAGATAACCTCATCCACCAGAAGGCAGGCAGCAGAAGCAAGAACTACAGTCCTGCAGCCTGTGGAATGAAAACCATATTTACAGAAAGATAGACAAAATGAAAAGGCAGAGGAATATGTACCAGTTGAAGGAACAAGATAAAACCCCAGAGAAACAACTAAATGAAGTGGAGATAAGGCAACCTTTCAGAAAAAGAATTCAGAATAATGATAGTGAAGATGATCCAGGACCTTGGAAAAAGAATGGAGTCAAAGATCAAGAAGACACAAGAAATGTTTAACAAAGAACTAGAAGAATTAAAGAACAAAGACATAGAAGAATTAAAGGACAAATAGAGATGAACAATACAATAACTGAAATGAAAAATACACTAGAAGGAATCAATAGCAGAATAACTGAGGCAGAAGAACGTATAAGTGACCTGGAAGACAGAATGGTAGAATTTACTGTCATAGAACAGAATAAAGAAAGAAGAATGAAAAGAAATGAAGACAGCCAAATAGACTTCTGAGACAACATTAAACACACCAACATTTGCATTATATGGGTCCCAGAAGGAGAAGAGAGAGAGAAAGGGCCCGAGAAAATATTTGAAGAGATTATAGTCAAAAACTTCCCTAACATGGGAAAGGAAATAGCCACCCAAATCCAGGAAGTGCAGAGAGTCCCAGACGGGATAAACCCAAGGAGAAACATGATGAGATACATAGTAATAAAATTGACAAAAATTAAACACAAAGAAAGATTATTAAAAGCAACAAGGGAAAAATGACAAATAATATACAAGGGAACTCCCATAAAGTTAACAGGTGATCTTTCAGCAGAAACTCTACAAGCCAGAAGGGTATGGCACGGTATATTTAAAGTGATGAAAGGAAAGGACCTACAACCAAGATTACTCTACCCAGCAAGGATCTCATTCAGATTCGACTGAGAAATCAAAAGCTTCACAGACAAACAAAAGTTAAAACAATTCAGCACCACCAAAACAACTCAACAAGAAATGCTAAAGGAATATCTCTAAAACAATTAAGACAATGGTAGCAGGAACATACATATCTATAATTACCTGAAATGTGAATGGATTAAATGCTCCAACCAAAAGACACAGGCTTGCTGAATGGATACAAAAAAAAGACCCATATATATGCTGTCTACAAGAGACCCACTTCAGACCTAGGGACACATACAGACTGAAAATGAGGGGATGAGAAAAGATATTCCATGTAAATGGAAATCAAAAGAAAGCTGGAGTTGCAATACTCATATCAGATAAAATAGAATTTAAAATAAAGAATGTTACAAGAGACAAGGAAGGACACTACATAATGATAAAGGGATCAATACAAGAAGAAGATATAACAATTATAAATATATATACACCCAACATAGGAACACCTCAATACATAAGACAAATGCTAACAGCTATAAAACAGGAAATCGACTGTAACATAATAGTGGGGGACTTTAAGACCTCAATTATACCAATGGATAAATAATCCAGACAGAAAATTAATAAGGAAACTCAAGCTTTAAATGACACAATAGACCAGATAGATTTAATTGATATTTAGAGAACATTCCATCCGAAAAGGCAGATTACCCTTTATTCTCAAGTGCACACGGAACATTCTACAGGATAAATCACATCTTGGGACACAAATCTAGTCGGTATATTTAAGAAAATTGAAATCATATCAAGCATCTTTTCTGACCACAGTGCTATGAGATTAGAAACAAATTACAGGGAAAAAAAAGGAAAAACACAAACACATGGAGGCTAAACAATACATTACTAAATAACCAAAAGATCACTAAAAAAATCAAAGAGGAAATCAAATAATACCTAGAGACAAATGACAATGAAAACACAATGCTCCAAAACCTATGGGATGCAGCAAAAGCAGTTCTAAGAGGGAAGTCTATAGCAATAATATCTTACTGCAAGAAATGAGAAATATCTCAAATAAACAACCTAACCTTGCACCTAAAGCAATTAGAGAAAGAAGAACAAAAAAACCCCAAAGTTAGCAGAAGGAAAGAAATCATAAAGATCAGAGCAGAAATAAATGAAATAGAAACAAAGAGAATAATAGCAAAGATCAATAAAACTAAAAGCTGGTTCTTTGAGAAGATAAACAAAATTGATAAACCATTAGCCAGACTCATCAAGAAAAAGAGGGAGAGGACTCAAATCAATAAAATTAGAAATGAAAAAGGAGAAGTTACAACAGACACCACAGAAATACAAAGCATCCTAAGAGACTACTACAAGCAACTCTATGCCATAAAGTGGACAACCTGAAAGAAATGGACAAATTCTTAGAAAGGTATAGACTTCCAAGACTGAACCAGGAAGAAATGGAAAATATGAACAGACCAATCACAAGTAATGAAATTGAAACTGTGATTAAATATCTTCCAACAAACAAAATTCCAGGGCCACATGGCTTCACAGGTGAATTCTATCAAACATTTAGAGAAGAGTTAACGCCCATCCTTCTCAAACTCTTCCAAAAAATTGCAGAGGAAGGAACACTCCCAAACTCATTCTATGAGGCCACCATCACCCTGATACCAAAACCAGACAAAGACACTACAAAAAAAGAAAATTACAGACCAATATCACTGATGAATATAGATGCAAAAATCCTCAACAAAATACTAGCAAACAGAATCCAACAACACATTAAAAGGATCATACACCATTATCAAATGGGATTTATCCTAGAGATGCAAGGATTCTTCAATATACGCAAATCAATGTGAAACACCATATTAACAAATTGAAGAAAAAAACCATATGACCATCTCAATAGATGCAGAAAAAGCTTTTGACAAAATTCAACACCCATTTATGATAAAAACTCTCCAGAAAGTGGGCATAGAGGGAACCTACCTCAACATAATAAAGGCCATATATGACAAACCCACAGCAAACGTCATTCTCAATGGTGAAAAACTGAAAGCATTTCCTCTAAGATCAGGAACAAGACAAGGATGTCCACTCTTGCCACTATTATTCAACACAGTTTTGGAAGTCCTAGCCATGGCAATCAGAGAAGAAAAAAAAAATAAATAAAAGGAATACAAATTGGAAAAGAAGAAGTAAAACTGTAACTGTTTGCAGATGACATGATACTATACATAGAAAATCCTACAAATGTCACCAGAAAACTACTAGAAATAATCAATGAATTTGGTAAGGTTACAGGATACAAAATTTATTGCACAGAAATGTCTTGCATTCCTATACACTAATGATGAAAAATATGAAAGAGAAATGAAGGAAACACTCCCATTTACCATTGCAACAAAAAGAATAAAATACCTAGGGATAAACCTACCTAAGGAGACAAAAGACCTGTATGCAGAAAACTATAAGACACTGATGAAAGAAATTAAAGATGATACAAACAGATGGAGTGAATTGTGTAAATTGGTGGATAGAAATGTGGAGAGAAAAGTGGTGAGATAAAACAGAGGTCGTGCAGTGTAAACGTACTGAGGGTATTTAGGGATTGGGCTATACATATGCATTCAGGGTTTGGAGTAGCCTGGGCTTCTTTAAAATACACCCATAAAAACCAATTACAAATCTCAAAGAGTGTTGGCACCTAAATTCAAACTTTTGTACTATAGTAAAACTAATATATCAACTTTATAACAATGGCTACAGTATTTAATTATTTTATGGACAGTCTGAACCAAAAAAAATAAGATTTCATTTCAAAATGTTTTTTTTCTTGGAAGGAATTATTCCCCAAGATGTAAACTGTTACAAGGATCCATTACCAAGACAAGAAAATAGTGAAAAGAAGAAAGGAAACTAAAAAAGTTACAGTAGCAGAATGTTTATGAGGCGCCCACCATCAATTTTTTCCATAATTGGCCATTTGGGAGTAGATTATATATAATTTTTAATAATATTAACATCTGTTATGAACCTGAAAGAAATAATACCTATCTATATCTCTACCCATCTAAACATTAATCTGATCTCATTTACAAATAAGACAAATCAGAGATTCATGTTGTGCCTACCCTGGACATTAGAACAAACTATATCATTTCATATGACTGTGACATTTTTCTTAGAAGAGAAATTAGGATTCAGTGTGACTGTAGACATGTCAAGGTTTGGGACTTGCATCTATGGGCCTACACCTTGCCACTGAAGTGACGTGGCAGGTCTTGATGTCAAATGCAGTTTCTTTTCAATTAAAAATCATTTTGTTGGTTTTATTCAGATAGAAATCCATGCAAAACAGCTCAGTATTATTGGGTATCAAGTGGGGTGTTATTCTTTGAAACATCTGGAGAATTATTTTGTGTAATTGTTACTATATCATCAAAATGCTGCTTTGGATTTGGTTTAATACTGTCAGTATTATTAGTGGAAGTAACTGATTTCATTATAAAGCTAGAAGATTAAAGTGAGTAAACATTATAATTTTTTTAAATTAAAGGAAATATCTGGTTTGTGTCAATTTGAGTAGATTACTTTAACTGGAAAGAACTGATGTGCTGTTCTTTTTGAAGTTTTCCACTGCCTTTCACTGATGATTAGTTTGAAGATGAGATGATGCATCAGTATTTTTAGTGCAAACTACTTTGCTTACTGCTTAACCCAGGAGAGTTTCTTTTCCTTTTCATGGTTTCAAATAGTCTTCATGCTGCCTCTTGGTTAAGTCATTTTGTTACTGATCAATTTAAAGATGTGCCTTGCTCTATCAAAATAGTAAGTAAATAGAATAGACATAGTAGGTGCTCAATATATGTTTGTTGAATTCCATTGACATACTGTGAAGAATAATTTCCAGGTCAAGTAGAAGAAACTCTAAACCAAAAATAAGTTCTACTTCACTCACTTTTGTGAGTCATGTGTACACTTGCTCCCTGAAGTACTATTCAAAATAGATTCCTAATAAAAAACACTACATCTGGACTGGTAAAAACACAGACTGGTGAATCTAAAAACAAAACAAAAACAAAAAACAAAAAAATAAGAAAAAATAGATAAGACATTTGCCAATAGAGGGGGAGCAAGAAGGTGGCAGGATTTAAGAACAGAGTGGGATCGGAAGGGTAAATGTGGAGGGAGCCACAGAGAGGGATACAAGCATTACTGAGAGGCAGGGGCTTCCAGGAAGAAAGTGGTGTCTACTGGCTGCCTGGCTTGGAGGGCCTTTTGTGACTGAAAGGGGACACAATGCAAGGCAGTTTGCTGTTACAGTGATTTGGAAGAATAAGAGAGAGAGAGAAAGAAAGAGAGGGAGAGAGAGAGAGATTTCACCTTTGTTGCAAAGTCTGACTTGTTGCATCTTGCAGCTGCTCTTTCTGCTGCTGCTCCTGCAGGCACCATGTCTGCCATCAGCTCTATTCAACTCTATTTGGGAATACAGTCCATTTGGAACTCAATAGCACTTTCGAGTTTTAAGAGATGTGAGCCTTCTTAAAGATTCTACATATAAGCAATATCATATGAATCTCAAACCCAAATTAATTTCTTGGGAGGACCTTCAAGATGGCGGAGGAGTAAGGCATGGAGATCACCTCACTGCCCTCAAACATATCAAAATACATCTACATGGGGAACAACTCACACAGAACACTTACTGAATGCTGGCATAAGACCTCAGACTTCCCAAAAGGCAAGAAACTCCCCACATAACTGGCTGTGTGGCTGACAGTGTCTTGGTGCTCAGGCCAGGTGTCAGGCCTGAGCCACTGAGGAGGGAGAGCCGCGTTCAGGACATTGGACCAACAGAGATCTCCTGGTCCCAAGTAATATCAATCAGAAAGAGCTCTCCCAGAGATCTATGTCTCAACACTAAGACCCAGCACCACTCAATGATCAGTGAGCTACAGTGCTGGACTCCCCATGCCAAACACCCAGCAAGACAGGAACACAACCACACTTATTAGCAGAGAGGCTGCCTAAAATCATAATAAGTTCAGAGACACCCCAAAATACACCACGGGACGTGGTCCTACCCCACAGAAAGACAAGATCCAGCCTTATACAACAGAAAACAGGAACCCGTCCACTCCACAAGGAAACCTAAACAACCCACTGAACCAACCTTATGCACTGGGGGCAGACACCAAAAACATTGGGAAAAACAAACCTGCAGCTTGTGAAAAGGAGACCCCAAACAAAGTAAGTTGAGCAAAATGAGAAGATAGAGAAATACGCAGCAGATGAAGGAGGAAGGTAAAAACCCACCATACCTAACAAATGAAGAGGAAAGAGGCAGTCTACCTGAAAAAGAATTCAGAAAAATGATAGTAAAGATGACCCAAAATCTTGGTAACAGAATGGAGAAAATAAAACGTTTAACAAGGAGCCAAAAGAATTAAAGAGCAAACAAACAGTGAAGAACAACACAAAAAGTGAAATTAAAATTCTCTGGAAGGAAACAATAGCAGAATAACTGAGGCAGAAGAATGGATAAGTGACCTGGAAGATAAAATAGTGGAAATAATTATCGCAGAGCAGAATAAAGAAAAAAAATGGAAAAGAATTGAGGAGAGTCTCAGAGACATCTGGAACAGCATTAAATGCACCAACATTTGAATTATAGGGGTCCCAGAAGAGGGAGAGAAAAAGAAATGGACAGAAAATATTTGAAGAGATTGCAGTAGAAAACTTCCTTAATATGGGAAAAGAAATAGTCAATCAAGTCCAGGAAGCACAGAGAGTCCTGTACAGGATCAATCCAAGGAGAAACACGCCAAGACACATATTAATCAAACTCTCAAAAATTAATTACAAAGAAAAAATATTAAAAGCATCAAGGGAAAAGCAACAAATGACAATATACAAGGGAATCCCCATAAGGTAAACAGCTGATCTTTCAGCAGAAACTCTGAAAGCCAGAAGGGAGTGGCAGGATATACTTAAGTGATGAAAGGGAAAAAACTACAACCAAGATTACTCTACCAAGCAAGGATCACATTCAGATTCAATGCAGAAATTAAAACATTTACAGATAAGCAAAAGCTAAGAGATTTCCGCACCACCAAATCAGGTTTACAACATATGCTAAAAGAACTTCTCTAGGCAGGAAACACAAGAGAAGGAAAATACCTACAATAAGAAATCAAAAACAATTAACAAAGTGGTAATAGGAACATACATATCGATAATTACCTTAAAAATAAAAGTAGTAAGTGCTCCGACCAAAAGACATAGAATGGCTGAATGGATACAAAAACAAGGCCTGTATATGTGCTGTCTACAAGTGACCCACTTCAGACCTAGGGGCACATACAGACTGAAAATGAGGGGATGGAAAAAGATATTCCATGCAAATAGAAATCAAAAGAAGTCTGGAGTAGCAAGTCACATATCAGACAAAATAGGCTTTAAAATAAAGACTATTAAAAGAGACAAAGAAGGACACTACATAATGATCAAGGGATCAATCAAAGAAGAAGTTATAACAATTGTAAATATTGATACACCCAATATAGGAGCACCTCATTGCATAAGGCAAATGCTAACAGACATAAAAGGGGAAATCAACAGTAACATAAAAGAGTAAGGGATTTTAACACCTCACTTTCACAAATGAACAGATGAACCAAAATGAAAATAAGTAAGGAAGAACAAGCTTTAAATGATACACTAAACAAGATGGACTTAATTGATATTTATAGGACATTCCATCCAAAACCAACAGAATAAACTATCTTCTCAAGTGCTCATGGAAAATTCTCTAGGAAAGATCACATTTGGGGTCACAAATCAAGCCTTGGTAAATTTAAGAAAATTGAAATCATATCAAGTATCTTTTCTGACCACAATGCTAAGAGACTAGATATCAATTACAGGAAAAAAAAACTGTAAAAGATACAAACAAAAGGAGGCTAAAAAATATACACTACTAAATAACCAAGAGATCACTGAAGAAATCAAAGAGGAAATCAAAAAATACCTAGAAACAAATGACAATGAAAACATGATGCCCCAAAGCCTATGGGATGCAGCAAAAGCAGTTCTAAGATGGAAGTTTAAAGGAATAAAATCCTACCTCAAAAAACAAAAAAAAATCTCAAATAGACAACCTAACATTACACCTAAAGCAATTAGAGAAAGAAGAACAAAAAACACAAAGTTAGCAGAAGAAAATGAATCATAAAGATCAGATCAGAAATAAATTAAAAAGAAATGAAGGAAATGATAGCAAAGACCAAAAAAACTAAAAGCTGGTTCTTTGAGAAGATAAACAAAATTGACAAACCATTAGCCAGAATCATCAAGAAAAAAACGGAGAAGACTCAGATCAGCAGAATTAGAAATGAAAATAAGTAACAACTGACACTGCAGAAATAGAAAGGGTCATGAGAGATTACTATAAGCAAATATATGCCAATAAAATGGACAACCTGGAAGAAACTGACAGATTCTTAGAAATGCACAACCTTCAGAGACTGAACTAGGAAGAAATAGAAAATATAAACAGACCAACCATTAGCACTGAAATTGAAACTGTGATTAAAAATCTTCCAACAAAAAAAGTCAAGGACCAGATGGTTTCACAGGCAAATTCTATCAAACATTTAGAGAAGAGCTAACACCTATCCTTCTCAAACTCTTCAAAACATAGCAGAGGGAGGAACACTCACAAACTCATTCTATGAGGCCAGCATCACCCTGATACCAAACCAGACAAAGATGTTACAAAAAAAGAAAACTACAGGCCAATATCACTAATGAATGTAGATGCAAATATCCTCAACAAAATACTAACAAACAGAATCCAACAACACCTTAAAAGGATCATACACCATGATAAAGTGGGGTTTATACCAGGTATGCAAGGATTCTTCAATATATGCAAAACAATCAATGTGATACACCATATTAACAAAGTGAAGGATAAAAACCATATGATAATCTCCATAGATGCAGAAAAATCTTTTGACATTATTCAACACCAATTTATGATAAAAACTGTCCAGAAAGTAGGTGTAGAGAGAAACTTCCTCAACATAATAAAGGCCATATATGACAAACCCACAGCCCACACCATTCTCATTGGTGAAAAATTGAAAACATTTCCACCAAGATCAGGAACAAGACAAGGTTTCCCACTCTCACCACTTTTATTCAACATAGTTTTGGAAGTTTCAGCCATAGCAGTCTGAGAAGAAAAAAAAATAAAATAAAAGGAACCCGAATAGGAAAAGAGGTAGTAAAACGGTCACTGTTTGCAGATGACATGATACTATACACGGAGAATCCTACAGATGTTACCAGAAAGCTACTGGAGCTAATCAATGAATTTGGTAAAGTAGCAGGATACAAAATTAATGCACAGAAACCTCTTGCATTCCTATACACTAATGATGAAAAATATGAAAGAGAAATGAAGGAAACACTCCCATTTAAAATTGCAATGAAACGAATAAAATACCTAGCAATAAACCTACCTATGGAGGCAAAAGACCTGTATGCAGAAAACTATAAGACACTGATGATAGAAATTAAAGATGATACAAACAGTTGGAGAGATATACCATGTTCTTGGATTGGAAGAATCAACATTGTGAAAATGATTATACTACCCAAAGCAATCTACAGATTCAATGCAATCCCTATCAAACTACCAGTGGTAGTTTTCAGAGAACTAGAACAAAAAAATTCACGATTTGTATGGAAACTCAAAAGATCCCGAATAACCAAACAACCTTGAGAAAGAAAAACAGAGCTGGAGGAATCAGGCCTCCTGACTTCAGACTATACTACAAAGCTACAGTAATCAAGACAGCATGGTACTGGCACAAAAACAGAAATATAGATCAATGGAAAAGATTAGAAAGCCCAGAGATAAACCCACGCACATATGGTCACCTTATCTTTGATAAAGGCGGCAAGAATATACAATGGAGAAATGACAGCCTCTTCAATAAGTGGTGCTGGGAAAACTGGACAGCTACATGTAAAATAATGATATTAGAACACTTCCTAATACCATACACAGAAATAAACTCAAAATAGATTAAAGACCTAAATGTAAGGTGAGATACTATAAAACTCTTAGAGGAAAGCATAGGCAGAACACTCTATGACATAAATCACAGCAAGGTCCTTTTTGACCCACCTCTTAGAGAAGTGGAAATAAAAACAAAAATAAACAAATAGGACCTAATTAAACTTAAAAGCTTTTGCACAGCAAAGGAAATCATAAACAAGACAAAAGACAATCCTCAGAATGGGAGAAAATATTTGCCCACGCAGCAACTGACAAAGGGTTAATCTCCAAAATATGCAAGCAGCTCATGCAGCTCAATATCAAAACAACAAACAACCCAATCTAAAAATGGGCAGAAAACCTAAATAGATATTTCTTGAAAGAAGATATACAGATTGCCAACAAACACATGAAAGGATGCTCAACATCACTAATCATTAGAGAAATGTAAAACAAAACAAAAATGAGGTATCACTTCACACAAGTCAGAATGGCAATCATCAAAAAATCTACAAAAAATAAATGGTGGAGAGGGTGTGGAGAAAAGGGAACCCTCTTGCACTGTTGGTGGGAATGTATATTGATACAGCCACTATGGAGAACAGTATGGAGGTTCCTTAAAAAACTAAAAATAGAGCTACCATACGACCCAGGTTTCCCACTACTGGGCATATACCCTGAGAAAACCATAATTCCAAAAGAGTCATGTACCACGTTATTCAATGCAGCACTATTTACTATAGTCAGGACTTGGAAACACCATAAGTGTCCATCCAAAGATGAATGGATAAATAAGATGTGGCACATATATATGATGGAATATTACTCAGCCATAAAAAGAAAAGAAATTGAGTTATTTTTATTGAGGTGGATGGATCAAGAGTCTGTCATACAGAGTGAAATAAGTCAGAAAGGGAAACAACTACCATATGCTAACACATTTATATGGAACCTAAAAAAAAACCAAAATGGTTTTGAAGAACCTAGGGGCAGTACAGGAATAAAGACGAAGACATAGAGAATGGACTTGAGGACACAGGAAGGGGGAAGGTTAAGCTGAGACGATGTGAGAGAGTGGAATTTACATAAATATACTACCAAATGTGAAATAGATAGCTAGTGGGAAGCAGCCACATAGCACAGGGAGATCAGCTCGTGCTTTGTTACCACCTAGAGGGGTGGGATAGGGAGTGTGGTAGGGAGACGCAAGAGGGAGGGGTTATGGGGATATATGTATACGTATATCTTATTCCCTTTGTTATCCAAAAGCAACTAACACAACAATGTAAAATTATATTCCAATAAATATGTTAAAAAAATATAGAGAAATGTTTGAAATTGTGTTGTGGAGAAAGAGAAAGAGAATTCTGGCATGGGAATTGAGAAAAGAATTTCTGTTATCATTTTAGAAAACCTGGTCGCTTTGTGTGTGTGTCTTTTTAATCTCTCTTTTTAAAAAAATTTCTTATTTTATTTAGGTATACTTGTCAAATAAAATGTGTATATATTTATGTATGCTATTTGATGTGTTGATATATACACACGTATATATACATATATAATTAAATGATTACCACAGTCAAGCTAATTAACATATCCATTACCCCACATAATTAGAATTTTTTGTGTGGTTAGAATAATTATGATTAATTCTCTTAACAAATTTTTGGTATACATACAAGTATTATCTGTAGTCAAAATGCTATATGTTAGATTTAGAGGATTATTCATCCCATAGAACTGGACCTTTGTGTACTTTAACCAATATGTCCCCATTTTCCCACCATCCAAAACACTAGCAACTAACATTCTATTCTCCAGTTTTTTGAATTAGAATTTTTTTAATTTTAAATTTTTTTTCTAGTTTTATTGAGATATAACTGACATACAGTACTGTATAATTTTATGGTGTACAACATAATGATTTGATTTACATATATTATTAAGTGATTATCACAAACATAGTGAACATTCATGATCTCATAAAGATACAAAATTAAAGAAATAGAAAAAAACAATTTTTTACAAGAAATCTTAAGATTTACTCTTTTTTATTAAAAAAAAAATTTTTTTTTTTTGCTATGCCAGGTCTTAGTTGTGGCATGCAGGATCTCCTGTGGCATGTGGGATCTTTTAGTTGCAGCATGAGGACTTCTTAATTGTGGCATGCAGACTCTTAATTGTGGCATGCATGAGGAATATAGTTCCCTGACAAGGGATCAAACCCTGGGCCCCTTGCATTGGGAGTGTGGAGTCTTACCTACTAGACCACCAGAGAAGTCCCAAGATTTACTTTCTCAACAACTTTCCTTTATAACATACAGCAATGTTAACTATATTTATCATGTTGTACATTACATATCTAGTACTTACTCACTTTATATCTGGAAGTTTATACATTTTGACTTCCTTCCTCCAATTCCCCCTCCCCCAAACTCTGCCTCTGGTAACAACAAACCAACCTCCTTTTCTGTTAGTTGGTTAGTTTGTTTGTTTTTGAAGTATAATTGACGTACAAGAGTATATTCCTGTTACATGACATAGTGATTTCATATTTCTATACATTTCTAAATAATCACCACAATAAGTCTAGTTATAAAATGTCACTATGCAAAGATATTGCATAGTGACTCTATTCCTCGAACTGTACATTTTATCCTGGAGACTCATTTATTTTGCAACTGGAAGTTTGTACCTCTTAATCTCCCTTATCTATTTTTTCTGCCCCCTACCACCATTCCCTCTGGCAATAACCTGTTTATCCTCTGTATCTATAACTCTGTTTATGCTTTGTTACATTTGTTCATTTATTCTGTTTTGGATATCCCACATATAAGTGAAATCATACAGCATTTTTATTTCTCTGTCTGACTTATTTCCTTAGCATAATTCCCTCTATGTCCATCCATGTGTTTGCAAATGGCAAGATTTCATTCTTTTCATGACTAATATTCCATCATATATATATATCTATAAATATATATATTTGCCACATGTTCAATATCCATTCATGTATTCTATTTATGGATAATTGGGTTGCTTCCATATCTTGGTTAAAATAATGGAACTAGTGCTTTTGTTTTTTGGATTAATACCAAGGAGTGGAATCGCTGGATCATATGATAATTCTATTTTGAACTTTTTGTGGAATCTCCATGCTGTTTTTCATAGTGGTTGCACCAATTTACATTCCTACCAGCAGTGCATGAGGGTTCACTTTTCTCCAAATCCTTGCCAACACATGTATAATAGATATTCTAACAGATGTGAGGTGGCATCTCTGTGTTTCATTTGCTCTTCCCTGCTGATGTGTGATGTTGAGCATCTTTTCTTGTGTCTGTTAGCCATCTGTATGTCTTTCTTGGGAAAATGTCTATTCAAATCCTCTACCCAGTTTTTAATCACATGGATTTTTTTTTTTTGGTGTTGAGTGGTATGAGTCTTTTGTATATTTTTGATATTAGCCCCTTATTGGGCATATCATTTATAAATATCTTCTCCTATTCAGTAGGTGGCATTTTCATTTTGTTGATAGTTTCCTTTGTTGTGTAAAAACTTCTTTGTTTAATGTAGTCCCATTTATTTAATTATGCTTTTATTTCCCTTGCTTGAGGAGACATATCCAAAAAATATTATGAAAACTGATGTCAAAGAGCATATTGTGTGTGTTTTCTTCTAGAAGTTTTGTAATTTCAGGTCTTACATTTAAGTATTTAATCCATTTTGAATTTATTTTTGAAACTGGTATGAGAGAGGAATCCAGTTTGATTCTTTAGTATGTTACTGTCCAGTTTTCCCAAACCCATTTATTAAAAGGGTGGTTTGTCTTTTCCCTCATTGTATATTCTTGCCTACTTTGTTATAGATTTATTGCACAAATAAGTGTGGGTTTATTTCTTGGCTCTCTATTCTGTTCCATTGATCTATGTGTCTGTTTTTTGCCAGTATCATACTGTTTTGATTACTGTAGTCTTGTAGTATAGTCTGAGGTCAGGGAGTGTAATTCCTTCAACTCTGTTCTTCTTTCTCAAGATTGTTTTAGCTATATGGGATCATTTGAGTTTCCATACTAATTTTAGAATTATTTGTTCTAGTTCTGTGAAAAATTCCATTGGTATTTTGATAGGGATTGTATTGAAGCTGTAGATTGCCTTGGGTAATATGGTCATTTTAACAATATTAATTCTCTCAATCCATGAACATTATATATTGTTCAATCTCTGTTTCTAATAGTTTTCTGAGTACAGGTCTTTTACTTCCTTTGTTAGCTTTATTTCTACATAGTTTTATTTTTTGGTGTGGTTGTAAATTCAGTTGTTTTAATTTCTGTTTCTGATAGTTAATTTTTAGTGTATAGAAATGCAACAGAGTCTGTCATACAGAGTGAAGTAAGTCAGAAAGAGAAAAACAAGTACAGTATGCTAACACATATATATGGAATCTAAGGGGAAAAAAAAGGTCATGAAGAACCTAGTGGCAAGACGGGAATGAAGACACAGATGTACTAGAGAATGGACTTGAGGATATGGGGAGGGGGAAGGGTAAGATGTGACAAAGACAGAGAGTGGCATGGACATATATACACTACCAAACGTAAAATAGATAGCTAGTGAGAAGCAACCGCATAGCACAGGGAGATCAGCTCTGTGCTTTGTGACTACCTAGAGGGGTGGGATAGGGAGGGTGGGAGGGAGGGAGATGCAAGAGGGAAGAGATATGGGAACATATGTATATGTATAACTGATTCACTTTGTTATAAAGCAGAAACTAACACACCATTGTAAAGCAATTATACTCCAATAAAGATGTTTAAAAAAAGATTTAAATAAAAAAATACTCTATGTAGCAAAATCCCACTTTACATAAAAATATAGAAGGTGTGTAAAAGAAAAAAAAGAAATGCAAGAGATTTCTGTATGTCAATTTTGTATCATACAACTTTACTGAATTCATTGATGAACTCTAGTCATTTCTTGGTGGTGTCTTTGAGATTTTCTATGTATGGTATAATATCATCTGCACACAGTGAAAATTTTACTTCTTCCCAGTTTGGATTCCTTTTATTTCTTTTTCTTCTCTGATTGCTGTGACTAGGAATTCCAATACTATGTTGAATAAAAGTGGTGAGAGTGAACATCCTTGTCTTATTCCCAATCTTAGAGGAAATGCTTTCAGATTGTCACCATTGAGTATGATGTTAGCTGTGGGTTTGTGACATATGGCCTTTATATGTTGAGGTGTGTTTCCTCTATGCCCACTTTCTAGAGCTTTTTTACTATAAATGGATGTTGAATTTTATCAAAAGTTTTTTCTGAATCTATTGAGATGATCATATTAGTTTTATTCTTCAATTTGCTAATGTGGTATATAACATTGATTTGCAGATATTGAAAAATCATTGCATACCTGGGTACATCCCACTTGATCATGGTGTGTGATCTTTTTAATGTATTGTTGGATTTGGTTTGCTAATATTTTGTTGAGGATTTTTGCATCTATCTTCATCAGTGATATTGGCCTGTAATTTTCTTTTTTGTGATATCTTTGTCTGAGTTTGATATCAGGGTGAAGCTTGCCTCATACCATTTCTTCTATGTTGTCCATATTATTGGCATATAGTTGCTCATAATAGTCTCATGATCCTTTGTATTTTTGTGGTGTTGGTTGTGACTTCTCCTTTTTCATTTCTGATTTTATTGTTTTGGGCCCGCTCCATTTTTTTCTTGATGAGTCTGGTTAGTTTATAAAATTTTTTTATCTTTCAAATAACCAGCTTTTATTTTTATTGATTTTTTTCTTTCTTGGGGGGCCCTATTTCTTTTATCTCTGCTCTGATCTTTATGATTTCTTTCCTTCTACTACCTTTGGGTTTTCTTTGTTCTTCTTTCTCTAGTTCCTTTAGGTGTAAGGTTAGGTTGTTCATTTGAGATTTTTCTTATTTCCTGAGTTAAGCTTTTCTCATTATAAACTTCTCTCTTAGAACTGCTTTTGTTGCATCCCATAGGTTTTGGAACATCGTGTTTTCATATAATTTTTATTTCTTCTTTGATTTCTTCAGTGATCCATCCATTAGTTTTTTAGTAGTATATCGTTTAGCCTCCATGTGTTTGTGTTTTTTTGCATTTTCTTGGACTTGATTTCTAGTCTCATAGCATTGTGGTTGCAGAAAATGCTTGATATCATTTCAATTTTATTTAATTTATTGAGGCTTGTTTCATGGCTTGGCACATTATCTATCCTGGAGTATGTTCTATGTGCACTTGAAAAGAATGTGTATTCTCCTGCTTTTATATGGAATGTTCTGTATATTTCAATTACGTCCATCTGGTCTAATGTGTCATTTAAGGGCAGTGTTTCCTTATTGATTTTTTGTCTTAAAGATCTGTCCATTGATGTAAGTGGGGTGTTAAAGTCCCCTACTATTATGGTATTATGGTGTTACTGTTGATTTCTCTTTTTACATCCATAAATATTTCCTTATATATTTGGGTGCCACTATTTTGGGTGCATATATGTTTACATTGTTATATCTTCTTGGATTGACCCTCTTGATCATCATGTTGTGTCCTCCTTTGCTTCTTGTAACAGCCTTTATTTTAAAGTCTACTTTTTCTCATGTTAGTATTACTACTCTGGCTTTTTTTCAATTTCTTTTTGCATGGAGTAGCTCTTTCCATCCCTCACTTTCAGTCTTTGTGTGTCTCTAGAACTAAGTGAGCCTTTAGTATGCAGCATATATATTGGGCTTCTTTCTCTATCTATTCTGCCATTCTTTGTCTTTTGGTTGGAGCATTTAGTCTATTTACATTTAAAGTAATTATCGTTATGTATGTTCTTATTGCCATTTTGTTCATTGTTTTGGGTTTGTTTTTGTAGGTCTTCTCCCCTCCCCCACCCCATCTTCTTCTTTTGCTCTCTTTTGTGATTTGATTACTATCTTTAGTGTTGCGTTTGGATTCCTTTTTCTTTTTAGTATGTATATCTGTACATATACATGATTGTCTTAAGTTCCCAATCTTTTAATTTCAAATGCATTTTAAGAACCCTGCATTTTCACTCTCCCCCATCACAATTACTGTTTTTGACATCATATTTTACATCTAATTGCTTTGTGTACCTCTTAACAGCCTATCATGGTTATAGATGATTTTACTACTTTTGTCTTTTAACCTACCTACCAGCTTTGTTTCTCTATGATTTCCGACCTTTACAGTATGTTTGCCTTTACCAGTGTTCTTTTTCATTTTGTAATTTCGTTTCTAGTTGTGACTTTTACTTTATTGCCTAGAGAAGTTCCTTTAACGTTTGTTTCAAAGCTTGTTTGGTGGTGCTGAACTTTCTTAGCTTTTCTTTGTCTGTAGAGCTCTTGATCTCTTCATCTAATTTTAATGAAAGCTTTGCTGGGTATAGTACGCTTGGTTGTCAGTTTCTCCTTTTTCATCATTTTAAAGATATTATGCCTCTCCCTTCTGGCTTACAAAGTTTTTGCTGAAAAAATCAGCTGATACACTTATGGAGTTCCCTTGTAAGTTATCTGCACAAGGCAGGGCCTGGCATCTACCAGGCCACGGGCTAAAAAGGCTACAAAACCACTCATATAGTTAACCTACCACTACAGAAGGACCCATTCAGGCATACTAGGGGAAACCCCAAGAGCATATAGCTTGGGTGCTGAGACGTGAGTTTGCTGCTGGAACCCATAAGATATCTCCTACAGAAGCCACTTCTCCAAGGTCGAGAAATGTACTAACCTATCTTAGACATAAAAATACAAGTAGCAACTTAGGCAAAATGAGGCAGCAGAGGAATATATTCCAGAAGAAAGAACAAGATAAAACCACAGAAGAAGAACTAAGTGAAGGTGAGAGAGGCAATCTACTCAAGAAATAGTTCAGAGTAATGATTGTAAAGATGATGAATGAACTTGGGAGAACAATGGACGGAAAGAGAGAAGTTAGAAGTTTTAAACAGAGAGTTAGAAAATATGAAGAACTATCAAACAGAGATGAAGAATATAATAACTGAAATGAAAAATACACTAGAAGGAATCAACAGTAGACTAAATGATACAGAGGAAAAGAGCAGTGAGCTGGAAGACAGAATAGTGGAAATCACTGCCACTAAATAGGAAAAAGAAAAAAAAGAATGAAATGAGGACAATTTTAGAGAACTCTAGGACAATATCAAGCACACCAATATTTGCATTATAGGGGTCCCAAAAGGAGAGGAATGAGAGAAAGGGGCTGAGACTATATTAGAAAACATAATAGCTGAAAACTTCCCCAATCTGGGAAAGGAAACAGTCACGCATGTCCAGGAAGTGCAGAGTCCCATACAGATCTAACCCAAAGAAGAACATACAAAGGGGGGACCTTCAAGATGGTGGAGGAGTAAGATGTGGAGATCATGTTCCTCCCCACAAATACCTCACAAATACATCTACATGTGGAACAACTCCTACAGAACACCTACTGAACACTGGCAGAAGACCTCAGACTTCACAAAAGGCAAGAAACTCCCCACGTACCTGGGTAGGGCAAAAGAAAAAAGGAAAAACAGAGACATAAGAAGAGGGATGGGACTGGCATGTCTGGGAGGGAGCTGTGAAGGAGGAAAAGTTTCCACACACTAGGTAGCCCCTTCACTGGTGGAGACAGGGGTTGGGCAGGTGGGAGGCTTCAGAGCCACAGAGGAGAGCACAGCAATAGGGGTGCACAGGGCAAAATGGAGAGATTCCTGCACAGAGGATCAGTGCCAACAAGCACTCACCAGCCTGTGAGGCTTGTCTGCTCACCCATCGTGTCAGGTGGGGACTAGGAGCTGAGGCTCAGGCTTTGGAGTTCAGATCCTAGGGAGAGGACTGGGGTTGGCAGTGTGAACACAGCATGAAGGGGACTCGTGCACCACAGCTAGCTGGGAGGGAGTCCGAGAAAAAGTCTGGACGTGGCTAAGAGGCAGGAGACCATTGTTTCTGGGTGTGCAAGGAGAAGGGCTTCAGAGCACCACCTAAACGAGCTCCTGAGATGGGCGTGGGCAGCGGCTATCAGCACAGACAACAGAGACGAGCATTAAATGCTAAGGCTGCTGCTGCAGCCACCAAGAAGCCTGTGTGCAAGCAAAGGTCACTATCCACACTTCCCCTCCCGGGAGGCTGTGCAACCCACCACTGCCAGAGTCCCATAATACAGGGACAATTTCCCCAGGAGAAAACACAGCATGCCTCAGGCTGTTGCAATGTCACACCTCTGCCACCAAAGGTTCCTCCCACATTCTGTACCCCACCCTCCCCCTGGTCTGAGTGAGCCAGAGCCTCCTAATCAGCTTCTACTTTAACCCCATCCTGTCTGGGTGGGGAACAGACACCCTCAGGTGACCTACTAGCAGAGGTGGGACCAAATCCAAAGCTGAACCCCAGGGGCTGTGTGAAAAAACAAAGGGAAATTTCTCCCAGCAGTCTCTGGAGCAGCAGATTAAATCTCCAAAATCAAATTGATGTACCCCATATCTGTGGAATACCTGAATAGACAATGAATAATCCCAAAATTGAGGCGGTGGACTTTGGGAGCAACTGTAGGCTTGGGCTGTGTGGCTGACAGGGTCTTGGTGCTCCAGCTGGGTGTCAGGCCTGAGAGTCAGTGGGACAGCCAAGCTCAGGACACTGGTCCACCAGAGACCTCTCGGCTCCATGTAATATCAAACAGTGAAAGCTCTCCCAAAGATCTCTCTCTCAATGCTAAGACCCAGCTCCACTCAACGACCAGCAAGCTGCCGTGCTGGACACCCTATGCCAAACAACTAGCAAGACAGGAACACAACCCCACCCATTAGAAAATAGGTTGCCGAAAATAATAATAAGTTCACAGACATCCCAAAACACACCAACGGACACAGTCTGGCCCACCAGAAAGACAAGATCCAGCCTCATACACCAGAACACAGGCAGTAGTCACCTCCACCAGCGAGCCTACACAAGCCACTGAACCAACCTTACCCACTGGGGGAAGACACCAAAAACAACAGGAACTACTAAACTGAAGCCTAAGAAAAGGAGACCCCAAACACAGTAAGTTAAGCAAAATGAGAAGACAGAGAAATACACAGCAGATGAAGGAGCAAGGTAAAAACCCACCAGACCAAACAAATGAAGAGGAAATAGGCAGTTAACCTGAAAAAGAATTCAGAGTAATGATAGTAAAGATGATAAAATCTCTTGGCAATAGAATGGAGAAAATACAAGAAACGTTTAAAAAGGACCTAAAAGAGGGAGACCTTCAAGGTAGCAGAGGAGTAAGACGTGGAGATCACCTTCCTCCACACAAATACATCAGGAATACATCTACATGTGGAACAACTTCTACAGAACACCTACTGAACGCTGGCAGAAGACCTCAGACTTCCCAAAAGGCAAGAAACTCCCCCACGTACTTGGGTAAGGCAAAAGAAAAAGCAGAGGCAAAAGAATAGGCTTGGGACCTGCACCTCAGGGAGGGAGTTGTGAAAGAGGAAAAGTTTCCACACACTAGGAAACCCCTTCACTGGCGGGGACAAGGGGTAACGGGGGGACCCTTCAGAGCCACAAAGGAGAGTGCAGCAGCAGGGGTGCAGAGGGCAAAGTGGAGAGTTTCCCACACAGAGGATCAGTGCCAACCAGCACTCACCAGCGTGAGAGGCTGGTCTGCTCACCCGCCAGGGCGGGTGGAAGCTGAGAGCTGAGGCTCTGGCTTTGCTCAGATCCCAGGGAGAGGACTGGGGTTGGCAGTGTGAACACAGCCTGAAGGGGGCTAGTGCGCCACAGCTGGCCAGGAGGGAGTCCAGGAAAATGTCTGAACCTGCCTAAGAGGCCAGAGGACATTGCTTGGGGTGCACTAAGAGAGGGTATTCAGAGCACCATCTAAACGAGCTTCAGAGACCGATGCGAGTCATGGCTATCAGTGCGGACACCAGAGATGGACAAGAGACGCTAAGGTTGCTGCTGCAGCCACCAAGAATCCTGTTTGCAAGCATAGATCACTATCCATACCTCCCATCCCAGAAGGCTGTGCAGCCCACCACTGCCAGAGTCCCATGATACAGGCACAATTTCCCTGAGAGAAAACACAGCATGCCTCTGGCTGTTGCAATGTCACAACTCTGCCGCCTAAGGCTCGTTCCGCATTCCTTACCCTTCCCTCCCCTAGGCTTGAGTGAGCCAGAGCTCCCTAATCAACTGCTATTTTAACCCCGACCTGTCTGGATGGGAACAGACGCACTCAGGTGACCTAAAGGCAGAGGCGGGGCCATTCCAAAGCAGAACCCCAGGAGCTGTGCGAACTAAGAAGAGAAAGGGAAATTTTTCTCAGCATCCTCAGGAGCAGCAGATTAAATCACCACAATCAACTTGATGTAACCTGAATCTGTGGAATACCTGAATAGACAATGAATCATCCCACAGTTGAGGCAGTGGACTTTGAGAACAACTTTAGCCTTGGGGTTTGCTGGTCTTGGTGCTCCGGCCCAGTGTCAGGCCTGTGGTTCTGAGGTGGGAGGGCCGAGTTCAGGACTTTGGGCCACCAGACACCTCCCGGCTCCACGTAGTATCAAACAGCAAAAGCTCTCCCAAAGATCTCCATCTCAATGCTAAGATCCAGCTCCACGCAAAAACCAGCAAGCGACAGTGCTGGACACCTTATGCCAAACAGCTAGCAAGACTGGAACAAAAAAAACCCATTAGCAGAGAGGCTGCCTAAAAAAATAATAAGGTCACAGAGACCCCAAAACACACCAATGGAAGCAGTACTGCCCAGCAGAAAGACAAGATCCAGCCTCATTCACCGGAACAAAGACACCAGTCCCCTCCACAAGGAAGCCTACACAACCCACTGAACCAACCTTAACCACTGGGGACAGACACCAAAAACAATGGGAGCTATGAACATACAGGCTGCTAAAAGGAGAACCCAAACACAGTAAGTTAGGCAAATGAGAAGGCAGAGAAACATACAGCAGATGAAGGAGCAAGGTAAAAACCCACCAGACTTAACAAATGAAGAGGAAATAGGCAGTCTACCTGAAAAACAATTCAGAGTAATGATAGTAAAGATGATGTAAAATCTTGGAAATAGAATGGAGAAAATACAAGAAACGTGTAACAAGGACGTACAAGAACTAAAGAACAAACAATGATGAACAACACAATAAATGAAATTAAAAATTCTCTAGAAGGAATCAAAGCAGAATAACTGAGGCAGAAGAACAGATAAGTGAACTGGAAGATAAGAGAATGGAAATAACTACTGCAGAGCAGAATAAAGAAAAAAGAATGAAAAGAATTGAGGACAGTCTTAGAGACCACTGGGACAACATTAAATGCACCAACATTCGAAGTATAGGGGTCCAAAACAAGAGAAAAAGAAAGGGACAGAGAAAATATTTGAAGAGATTATAGTAGAAAACTTCCCTAATATGGGAAAGGAAATAGTCAATCAAGTCCAGGAAGCACAGAGAGTCCCATACAGGATAAAAGCAAGGAGAAACACACCAAGATACATATTAATCAAACTATCAAAAATTAAATCCAAAGAAAAAATATTAAAAGCAGCAAGAGGAAAACAACAAATAATATAAAAGGGATTCCCCATATGGTTAACAGCTGATCTTTCAGCAGAAACTCTGCAAGCCAGAAGGGAGTGGCAGGACATATTTAAAGTGATGGAAAGGAAAAACCTACAACCAAGACTACTCTACCCAGCAAGGATCTCATTCAGATACAACAGAGAAATTAAAAACTTTACAGACAAGCAAAAGCTAAGAGAGTTAAGCACCACCAAACCAGTTTAAAACAAATACTAAAGGAACTTATCTAGACAGGAAGCACAAGAGGAGGAAAAGACCTACAGTAACAAACTCAAAAGAATTAAGAAAATGGTAATAGGAACATAAATATCGATAATAACCTTAAATGTAAATGGATTAAATGCTCCCACAAAAGACATAGACTGGCTGAATGGATACAAAAACAAGACCCATATATATGCTGTCTACAAGACACTGTTTCAGACCTATGGTGACATACAGACTGAAAGTGAGGGGATGGAAAACAATATTCGTTGCAAATGGAAATCAGAAGAAAGCTGCAGCAGCAATTACCATATCAGATAAAGAGTCTTTAAAATAAAGACTATTACAAGAAACAAAGAAGGAAACAACAAAATGATCAAGGGATCAATCCAAGAAGAAGATATAACAATTGTAAATATTTATGTGCCCAAAATAGGAGCACCTCAATACATAAGGCAAATGCTAACAGCAATTAAAAGGGAAATTGACAGTAACACAATCATAATAGGGGATTTTATCACCCCACTTTCACCAAAGGACAGATCATCCATAATGAAAATAAATAAGGAAGCACAAGCTTTAAATTATACATAAAACAAAAGGGACTTAATTGATATTTATAAGGCATTCGATTCAAAAACAACTTAATACACTTTCTTCTCAAGTGCACATGGAACATTCTCCAGGATAGATCATATCTTGGATCACAAATCAAGCCTTGGTAAACTTAAGAAAATTGCAATTGTATCAAGTATCTTTTCCAACCACAATGCTGAGACTAAATATCAATTAAAAGAAAAAACCTGTAAAAAAATACAAACACATGGAGGCTACACAATACATTACTTAATAACAAAGAGATCACTGAAGAAATCAATGAGGAAACCAAAAAATAACCAGAAAAAAATGACAATGAAAATACGAAAACCCAAAACCTATGGGATGCAGCAAAAGCAGTTCTAAGAGGAACGTATATAGCAATATAATCCTAAATCAAGAAACAAGAAACACCTCAAATAAACAATCTAACCTAACACCTAAAGCAATTAGAGAAAAAAGAACAAAAAAACCCCAAAGTTAGCAGAAGGAAATAAATCATAAAGATAAGATCAGAAATAAATGAAAAAGAAATGAAGGAAACTATAGCAAAGATCAATAAAACTGAAAGCTCGTTCTTGGAGAAGATAAACAAAATTGATAAACCATGAGCCAGACTCATCAAGAAAAAAGGGAGAAGATTCAAATCAATACAATTAGAACTGAAAAATGAGAAGTAACAACTGACACTGCAGGAATACAAAGCATCATGAGAGACTACTACAAGCAACTATATGCCAATACAATGGACAACCTGGAAGAAATGGACAAATTCTTAGAAAAGCACAACCTTCCAAGACTGAACCAAGAATAAATATATAATATAAACAGACTGATCACAAGCACTGAAATTGAGACTGTGATTAAAAATATTCCAACAAACAAAAGCCCAGGACCAGATGGCTTCAAAGGCGAATTCTATCAAACATTTAGAGAAGAGCTAACACCTATCCTTCTCAACCTCTTCCAAAATATAACAGAGGGAGGAACACGCCCAAACTCATTCTATGAGGCCACCATCACCCAGATACCAAAACCAGATAAAGATGCCACAAAGAAAGGAAACTGCAGGCCAATATCACTAATGAACATAGATTCAAAAACCCTCAACAAAATACTAGCAAACAGAATGCAACAGCACATTAAAAGGAGCATGCACTATGATCAAGTGTGGTTTATCTCAGAAATGCAAGTATTCATGAATATACGCAAATCAAACAAGGTGATACACCATATAAACAAATTGAAGGAGAAAAACCATATGATCATCTCAATAGATGCAGAACAAGCTTTCAACAAAATTCAACACGCATTTGAGTTTAAAACCCTTCAGAAAGTAGGCATAGAGGGAACTTACCACAACATAATAAAGGCCATATATGACAAACCCACAGCCAACATCGTCCTCAGTGGTGAAAAACTGAAACCATTTCCTCTAAGATCAGGAACAAAACAAGGTTACCCACTCTCACCAATATTATTCAACATAGTTTAGGAAGTTTTAGCCACAGCAATCAGAGAAGAAAAAGAAATAAAAGGAATTGAAATCAGAAAAGAAGTAGTAATACTGTCACTGTTTGCAGATGACAGAATGCTATGCATAGAGAATCCTAAAGATGCTACCAGAAAACTTCTAGAGCTAATCAATCAATTTGGTAAAGTAGTAGGATATAAAATTAATGCACAGAAGTCTCTTGCATTCCTATACACTAATGATGAACAATCTGAAAGGGAAATTAAGGAAACACTTACATTTACCATTGCACCAAAAAGAAAAAAATACCTACGAATAAACTTACCTAAGGAGACAAATGACCTTTATGCAGAAAACTATAAGACACTGATGGAAGAAATTAAACATGATACAAACAGATGGAGAGATATACCATGTTCTTGGATTGGAAGAATCAACATTCTGAAAATGACTATACTCCCCAAACAATCTACAGATTCAATGCAGTCCCTATCAAACAAGCAATGTTTTTTTTTTTCACAGAACTAGAATAAAATTTCTCACAATTTGTATGGAAACACAAAAAACCCTGAATAGCCAAAGCAATCTTGAGAAAGAAAAATGAAGCTGGAGGAATCAGGCTCCCTGACTTCAGATTATACTATAAAGCTACAGTAATCAAGACAGTATGGTACTGGCACAAAAACAGAAATATAGATCAATGGTACAGGATAGAAAGCCCAGAGATAAACCCACACACATATGGTCACCCTATGTTTGATAAAGGAGGCAAGAATATACAATGGAGAAATGACAGCCTCTTCAATAAGTGGTGCTGGGAAAACTGGACAGCTACATGTAAAAGAATAAATTTAGAACACTCCATAACACCATGCACAAAAATAAACTCAAAATGAATTAAAGACCTAAATGTAAGTCCAGACACTATAAAACTCTTAGCAGAAAACATAGGCAGAACACTCTAGAACATAAATCACAGCAAGATCCTTTTTGACCCAGCTCCTAGAGAAATGGAAATAAAAACAAAAATAAACAAATGTGATGTAATAAAACTTAAAAGCTTTTGCACAGCAAAGGAAACCATAAACAAGACGAAAAGACAACCTTCAGATGGGGAGAAAATATTTACAAATGAAGCAACTGATGAAGGATTAATCTCCAAAATTTACAAGCAGCTCATGCAGCTCAATATCAAAAAAAAAAAAAACCCACAAACAACCAAATGTAAAAATGAGCAGAAGACCTAAATAGACATTTCTCCAAAGAAGATATACAGATTGCCAACAAACACATGAAAGAATGCTCAACATCATTAATCATTAGAGAAATGCAAATCAAAACTACAATGAGATATCATCTCACACCGGCCAGAATGGCCGTCATGAAAAAATCTACAAAGAATAAATGCTGGAGATGGTGTGGAGAAAAGGGAACCCTCATGCACTGTTGGTGGGATGTAAATTGATGCAGCCACTATGGAGAACAGTATGGAGGTTCCTTAAGTAACTAAAAATAGAACTACCATATGACACGGCAATTCCACTACTGGGCATATACCCTGAGCAAACCATAATTCCAAAAGTGTTATGTACCACAATGTTCGTTGCAGCTCTATTTACAATAGCCAGGGCATGGAAGCAACATAAGTGTCCATCTACAAATAAATGGATAATGACAATGTAGCACATATATACAATGGAATATTACTGGGCCATAAAAGGAAATGAAATTCAGTTATTTGTAGTGAGGGGGATGGACCTAGGGTCTGTCATACAGAGTGAAGTATGTCAGAAAGAGAAAAATACATACAGTATGCTAACAAATATATATGGAATCTAAAAAAAAAGGTTCCAAAGGACCTAGGGGCAGAACGGGAATAAAGATGTAGAGAATGGACTTGAGGACACACGAAGCGGAATTGTAAACTGGGACAAAGTGAGATAGTGACATGGACTTATATACACTATCAAATGTAAAATACGTAGCTAGTGGGAAGTAGACTCATAGCCCAGTGAGATCAGCTCTGTGCTTTGTGTTCACCTAGCGGTATGGGTTAAGGAGAGTGGACTGGAGACACAAGAGGGAGGAGATATGGGGATATATGTATATGTATATTTGATTCACTTTCTTATACAGCAGAAACTAACACACCATTGTTAAGCAATTATACTCCGATTAAATGTTTAAAGAAAGAGAAAAATATATCATCACATCACAATTAAAATGACAAAAATTAAAGATAAAGGGAGAATATTAAGAGCAGCAAGGGAAAAGGTACAAATCATATACAAGGTAAAGTATTCTTGATTGGTAGTTTTTTTCTTCCTTTAACCACTTAGAGTATATTATCCCACCCTCTCCCATTCTGCAAGATTTCTGCTGAGAAATCCACTTATAGCCTTATGGGAGTTCTCTTGTATGTGATTAGTCACTTTCCCGTGATTGTTCTCAAAATTATCTTTGATTTTGATTTTTGAGATATTAGTTATAATATTTCTAGTTGTAATCTTCCTTTGGTTGTTCCTCTCTGGGGATCTTAGAGTTTCATGAATCTTAATGTTCATGCCTCCCTCAAGATTTTCAATGTTTTCAACCATTATTTCCTCATATATGTTGTCTAACTTTCTCTTGTTCTTTTTTCTGGAATTTACATAATGTAAATATTGTTTTTCTTATGGTATCCACTAGATTCTGTAGTCTTTTTCACTTTTATTCATTATTTTTCACCCTCTGACTGAATTATTTTAATGATCTGTTTTGAGTTTACAGATCTTTCTTCTGTGTAATCAGGTCTGCTATTGAAGACCTCTGTTGCATTTTTTTAAAATTTCATTTATTGTATTCTTCAATTCAGATGTCTCTTGTTCTTTTTTTATAATTAATTTTTATTGATGTGTAATTGACATATAACATTATATTAGTTTCAGGTGTACACTATAATAATTTGATGTTTGTATATATTGCAAAATGATATCCACAGTAAGTTTACTTAACATCTGGTACCACACATATTTACAACAACTATTTTTCTTGTGATGAGTACTTTTATGATCTACTTTCTTAGCAACTTTCAGATGGGCACTACAGTGTTATTAGCTATAGTCACCATGCTGTACATTGTATCTCCATGACTTATTTTTTTATAACTTGAAGTTTGTACCTTTCGACTACCTTTTGCCGTTTTGCCCACCACCACCTCTCATCTCTGGCAACCACCAATCTGTTTTCTGTGTATACAACCTTGTTTTGTTGCTGTTTTTATTGTTTAAATTTCATATATATGTGAGATTATCTTTTATTTGTCTTTCTCTGTCTGACTTACTTCACTTAGTATAATGCCCTCAGGGCCCATTCCTGTTGTCACAAATACCAAGATTTTATTATTTTCTTTTTTATTGAATTATACTTGATTTACAATATTGTGTTAGATTCAGGAGTACAGCAAAGTGATTCATATATATATATATATATATATATATATATATATATATACTTTTTGGATTATTTTTCATTATTAGCTATTACAAGAGAGTTTTTCTTTTGAATGGTTTAAATATATATATGTATATATGTAATAAAATTGGTATATATATGTGCAATAAAATTGGATGAATGTATATATATACATTCATCCATCAATGGACACATATCTTGGCTATTGTGAATAATGCTGCAGTGAACATGAGGTTGCATATATCTTTTTGAATTTTATTTTAATTTTTTTGGATAAATATTCAGAAGTGATTGCTAGATCACATGGTAGTTCTATTTTTAGTTTTTTGAGGGCCCTCCATAGTGTTTTCCATAGTGTCTGTGCCAATTACATTCCCCTCAGCAGTACACAGGGGTTCTCTTTTCTTCACATCTTAGCCAACAGTTATAGTCTTTTGACTTTTTGATAATAGTCATTCTAATAGGTGTGAGGTGATATTTCATTGTGATTTTGATTTGCATTCCCCTGATGATTAGTGAAGTTAAGGATCTTTTCATACACCTGAGGGTCATTTGTATGTCTTCTTTGAAGTATGTCTATCTAGATCTTCTTCCCATTTTTAATTGGATTTTTTTTTTTGCTATTGAGTTGTATGATAACTTTATATGTTTTGGATATTAACCCCTAACCAGATATATGATTTGAGCATATTTTTTTCCCATTTGGTAGGTTGCCTTTCATTTTGTTGAGGATTTTCTCGGTTGTGCAGATTTTTTTTTGATGTAGTCCAACTTGTTTGTTTTTGCATTTGTTGTCTTTGCCCTTGGTGTCTGATGCAAACAAATTACTGCCAGACCTATGTCAAAAAGTTTACCACGTAAATTTTCTTCTAGGAGTTTTATGGTTTCAGGTCTTACATTCAAGTCTTTCATCTACTTTGAGTTAATTTCTGGGTATGGTGTAAGATAGTAGTATAGTTTCATCCTTTTTCATGTGCCTCATCAGATTTCCCACGACCATTTATTAACAAGACTGTTTTTTCCCCATTGTTTATTCTTGGCTCCTATGTCACAAATTTATTAACCATATATGCATGGGTTTATTTCTGGGTTATATATTTTGTTCCATTTCTCTGTGTGTTTTTAAATACCAATATCATACTGTTTTAATTACTATAACTTTGTGAAATAGCTCAAATTCAGGAAGTGTGATGCATCCAGCTTTGTTCTTCTCTCTCAAGATTGCCTTGGCTATTTAGGGTCTTTTGTGGTTCCATACAAATTTTAGGATTGTTTGTTATAGTTCTGTTAAAACTGGCATTGAAATTTTGATAGGGTTTGTACTGAATCTGTAGATGGCTTTGGGTAGTATGGACCTTTTAACAATATTAATTCTACGAATCCAAGTACACAGAATATCTTTTAAATTATTTGTGTCTTCTTCAATTTCTTTCATTAATATCTTATAGTTCTCAGCGTGCAGGTCATTCACTTACTCAGTTAGTTCCTAGGTTTCATTATTTTTGACCCAGTTGTAAATGAGATGGTTTTCTTAATTTCTTTTGCTGATAGTTTGTTATTAGTGTAGAGAAACAAAACAGATTTTTGTATGTTGATTTTGTATTCTGCAACTCTATTAATTCTAAGTGTTTTTGGTAGCATCTTTATGGTTTTCTATAAATAGTATTATGTCATTTTAAATAGTGACTGTTTTACTTCTTTCCAATCTGTATGCCTTTTATTACTTTTTATTTATTTATTTATCTTGCTGTGGCTAGGTCTTTCAATACTAAGTTGAGTAAAGCTTGTAATAGTAGGCATCATTGTCTTGTTCTTGGTCTTACAAGAAAACTTTTCAGCTTTTCATTGTTGAGTATGATGTTAGATGTGGGCTTGTCATATATGGCCTTATGATATTGAGGTAGGTTCTCTCTATACCCACAATGTTTAGTTTTCTTTATAAGTGGATGCTGATTTTTTTCAAATGTTTTTTCTGCATCTATTGAGATGATCATATGATTTTTACACTTTATTTTTTTAACGTGGTGTATCACTTTGAATGATTTGTGGATATTGAGCCATCTTGGTATCCCTTGAATTAATTCCAATTAATCGTGGTATATGATTCTTTTAAAGTGTTGTTGAATTTGTTTGCTAATATTTTATTGAGCACTTTTACATCTATGTTAATCAGGGATATTAACCTATATTTTTCTTTTCTTATGGTTCATTTTCTGGTTTTGGTGTCAGAGTAATGCTGGCATCATAAAATGACTTTGGAAGTGTTTTCTTTTATTCTATTTTTTGAAAGAGTTTGAGAAGGATTTGCATTAGTTCTTCTTTAAGTATTTGGTAGAATTCACCAGTGAAGCTACCTTGTCCTAGACTTTTGTTTGTTGGGAGGTTTTTGATTACTGATTCCATCTCCTTACTTGTATTTATCTTATTCCGATTTTCTAATTCTTCATGATTCAGTCTTGAAAGGTTGTATGTTTCTAGGAATTTATCCATTTCTTCTTGTTTGTCTAATTTCCTGTCCTGTAATTGTTCATAGTAGCATCATATTATCCTTTGTATTTCTGTGTTGTTAGTTGTAACATCTTGTCTTTCATTTCTGATTTTATTTATTTGAGTACTCTTTTTTTTTGCTTGGTGAATTTACCTAAAGATTTGTCCTTTAAAAATTTTTTTGAAACAACTTACTCTTAGTTTTATTCATCTCTTATTGTTTCTTTAGTCTCTTTTATTTGTACTCTGTATTTTGTTATTTCCTTCCTCCTACTATCCTTGGGCTTCATTTGTCCTTCCTTTTCTAGTTCCTTGAGGTGTAAACTTAGGTTATTTATTTGAATTTTTTCTTGTTTCTTGAAGTAGGGGTTTATCACTATAAACTTACCCACTAAAGTGCTTTTGCTGCATTCAATAACTTTTGTATTTTGTATTTCTATTTAACTTTTCTTAAGATAATTTTTGATTTTTTATTTGATTTCTTTATTGACCCATTGGTTGTTTCATAGAATATTTTTTAATCTCTAGCTATATGTGAATTTTCCAGTTTTCTTCTTTATTTTTATTTTAGTTTAGTTTCATATCTTTGTAATAGGAAAAAAATTGCTTGATATGATTTCAGACTTCTTAAATTTTTTGAGACTTCTTCTGTGAGCTAACATATGATCTCTCCCAGTGAATGTTCCATGTGCACTTGAGAAAAAATGTGTATTTTGCTTATTTTGGGTAAAATGGTCTGTATATATCTCTTACACCATCTGATCTAACATGGCATTTAAGGCTGATGTTTTCTTATTGATTTTTCTGTCTGGATGACCTCTCTATTGATGTAAGTTGGGTACTAAATTCCCCTGCTTTTACTGTATTTCTGTCTATTTCTCTCTTTAGACCTGTTAATATTTGCTTTATATATTTAAGTGTTCTTATGTTAGGTGCATAAATATTTTAAAATGTTATATCCTCTTGTTTGTTTGACCCCTTTATCATTATATAATATCCTTCTTTGTCTCTTATTACAGTCTTTGTAAAGTTTATTTTTTTCTGGCATAATTATAGATACCTCAGTTTTCTTTTGGTTTCCACTTGCATGAAACATCTTTTTCCATCCCTCCACTTTAAGTCTGTGTGTGTCCTTTCAAAATAATTTTTCATCTGTTTGTCATACTTCTCATTTTGTTCAGGTATGTTTTTCCTGGTTTTGTTGAGATATCTTTCTGTGTTCTCTTGTAGCTTTCTGAGTTTCTTTGGAACAATTATTTTGAATACTTTGTTAGACAATTTGTAGATCCCTATTTCATGGCATAATTTCCTGGAGTTTTGTTAGTTTCCTTTGGTGGTGTCATGCTTGCCTGATTCTTCATGATCTGTGTACCCTTACATTGATGTCTGTGCATTTTCAGGGGAAAATATCTCTTTCTGTCTTTACAGAAGTTTTGGCAGGTAAATCCCTTCTCCTCCTAGGTGCCTGGACTGATGGAACTGCCTGTGGGATTTCCATCAAACAGAATTGGAGCCAAGTCACATGGCTGCTTCCAGGTCTACCTGTGGGTCCATGGTTGGCAGACCTATTACCAGGAGCACAGGCAGGCATGGTTCCTGCTGGATCCCCAGGTGGACTGGACTGCCTTCATAACCGAATATCTAGTGTCTTTTAAAAGTCACTGTCAGGGACTTCCCTGGTGGTCCAGTGGTAAAGAATCTGCCTTCCAATGCAGAGGATGAGGGTTTAATCCCTGGTCAGGGAACTAAGATCCCACATGCCATGGGGCAGCTAAGCCTGCGTGCCTAAACAAGAGAGCCTGTATGTCACAAACTACAGAACCCATGCCCTCTGGAGTCCACGTGCCACAACTAGAGAGAGAAAATCCGTACACCACAACTAGAGGGATGCTGGCACACCACAACTAGAGAGAAGCCCACACACCACAACAAAAGATCTTGCATGCAGCAACTAAGACCCAACATAGCCAAATAAATAAATAAATAAATAAAATATTTTTAAAAAGTCACTTTCATGGGGGAAAAAGGTGAGGCCACTCATATATTAAAATATTTTTAAGACTTGTAACAGTCAATGCAGTGTTGAATCTTGGCTCATAAGTCAACTATAAAAGATATCTGGGGAACAAATATGGGGTTTTGAATATTAACTCAACATTGTATAATAGGGAATCATTTATTTTCTTAGGTGTAATTATATTGTGGTTGTATAGGAGAATGATTTTAGTGTTAGTAGTTGTGTGTTGAAGTAGTTAGGATTAAAGTGTCTTAATGTCTGCAACTTACTTTGAAAAGATTCAGAAAAGATAAAAGTAACCACTCAAAATTCTCTATCTATCTATCTATTTATCTATCTATCAATCTATCTATCATCTATCTATCTATCATCTATCTGTATATAAATACATATACACACATAGATGAAGAAAACATAACAAAATTTTACCAACTGTTTAATCTAGATCACTGATATTCATACAGTTATTGTTTTATTTTCAAAGTTTCTGTAAGCTTGAATTTTTTCATAATAAGTTGAGAATTTAAAAATTCACCAAATAAAAATATTAAGTTTCTAGTAGAATGGACAAGTAGGTTTTATTCATGTGGCAATTCAGTAATTGCAGTTGAGCTCATAACTGTGGGCTGAAAGAAAGCTTGTTATTCTATAAAACAAATATTAATTACCATGTGCCATAAACTGTGCCATACACAACAATGATCCAGGCTTATAAATCCCTGTCTTGGTGGAGCTTAATATCTAGTGCTGGAGAAAAACAAAACAAAACAAATCTATAAAAATACAATAAATACACATCATAGAATTTAAATAGTGGAAAAAAAGGAGGATGAAAATGGAAATTAATACTAAATGGATGGTTTGGAGACCTACTTTAGAGAGAATGGTTTGAGGAGAGGATAAACTTGAGGTCTGAAGAATGAGATGAACTAGTCATTTTAAAATTAAAGCAATGAGTATCTCAGGCTCAAAGAAACAATTGCATAGGCCCTAAAGTTGGAAAGATTTTGGCTAGTTCATGAAGTTAAAGGGCCAGTGCAATAGGAGTAGTGAGTGAAAAGGTTAGGGATACAAGATGAAGCTATAAAGATTTGATCTGCAAATGGGAACCAGCATAAATTTCTAAACAGGGGAGCTGCAGTGTTTAATTTTTATTTGAGAACATCACTCTGGTTGGTGTATATAGAATGTATTGCAGAGAAGAGGTTATTGAGGTAGGCCATATGTGATCCTAGACAAGAGATGTGGTAGTGGGATTTGGAAGAATTTGCTGAATTTGAAATACTTTTGAAGTATTTTGAACAAAGATATACTGATATGGGCATAGTGAATCAGATGCTGTGAAAATGATACAAAATTTTGTACCTTTAGTAGTCCTCCAAATTTTAAATAACTCACTAGGACTCTGGTGAGCAAGAGTAAACTAATTATTAAAGTGAAATCAGGCCAAAGTGGAGCACAAAGGGAGATAAATATCAGGATTATTCATGGTATAGTCATGGTACAGACTGGAAATAATCCTCAAATTTCCTCAGCCTTTTGCTTTGTTTTGGTCATTACCTGATTTCTGTGGTAGGTTATGTGACATTTTTCTCAATGAGAACAGCTGGAGTGGGAGAGTATAGTTGCTTCAACAACACTCAAATAGAAGTTATTCCTCTCTGTAGATATTAATGGTTTCTGGTCAGAAATGGAGCCAAGAAGGAAAATACAAGCATAACTTTTAGGCATTCCTGGGAACAGTGGCCCAAATACACAGTCTCTGGATGTGGTCAGCATTGTTTTTAAACACAAAGGACAACATATAATTTAAGAGGCCAAAACAGATAGGCTTTATGAGACTAAGTTAAATAAAATTTATAAACCCTTTTGTTTATTTTATTTCTCATTGACTGCAATGCCTTTCTCATATTTCTTTTAGCAGTCTCAGGGCACTATTGCAATAAAAGGCTTTCTCGAAAAGTAAGAATAACAAGCGTATACATTTTGTGTCATCAGGGAATTTTTCATGTGGCAAACATTTTGCTTTTCATGTTACAGGGTTACATGAAACTTGCTTCCCCATTTCACTTCTCTCCTTATATAAGATGGGACTTTTTTTTTCTGTTTTACTTCTTTCATTGTTCTGCAGGTGCTTGGTGGTGAAAGAAGATGCAGAGGGTGACAAAAGCTGGAAAAGTAACATAATCTAGGCAAATTCTACAACCCTGCAAATTTGTTTTTCATTTATAGGAGGGTGGGCAAAGAAATCTCTTCCTTAAATACAAAATATTCTCGTTTATAGGTCTACTACATTGAGTATCATCATTGTATGCTGAGATAACCTGTTTTGCCACCCTTTACTACAATATTTATTTATATTACTGATGTTCAGAACAATGTAGGGGAGGGAAATTGAAGAGTAGAAAGGGCTAAACAAGGAGCAAGGAGGAAAGAATAAGACATTTTTAAAATTAATTTTATTGTAGTATACTAGATTTACAAGGTGTTATTTTCTGCTGTACAGCAAAGTGAATCAGTTATAGATATACATATATCCACTCTTTTTAGATTCTATTCCCATATAGGTCATTACGGAGTACTGAGTAGAGTTTCCTGTGCTTTACAGTACATTCTTATTAGTTACCTATTTTATATATAGTAGTGTGTATATGTCAATCCCAATCTCCTAATTTATCCCTCTCCACATTGGTGACCATAAGTTTGTTTTCTACATACGTGATTCTATTTCTGTTTTATAATTAGGTTCATTTGTACTATTTTTTTAAGAATACACATATAAATGATATCAAATTATATTTGTCTTTCTCTGTCTGACTTACTTCAATCAGTATGACAAAATCTAGGTCCACCCATGTCGGTGCAAATGGCATTACTTCATACTTTTTTATGGCTGAGTAATATTCCATTGTGTGTATATATATATATATATATATATATATATATATATATATATACACACACCATATCTTCTTTACCCATTCCTTCATTGATGGACATTTAGGTTGCTTCCAAGGACACATTTTTTGAAGAATACTTTCAAATATTTTTTGAAAGAATATTTTTCCTGGAAAAATATTTTTTTTAACTACTCTGATGTGTGTCTCCTAAGTGTCTCATTTTGAAGCAGCTTTTAAAAATTAAGAAAAATTGTTATAATTTTTCATATATGAGAAGACCTGTCAATATAAATAGCTGTCAACATACATAAACTAACATCTTTTAAAAATCATATAAAACACCTTCTTTAAAAGGTAATGTCAACTCCCTGTAAAAACTATATATTCTCCATATCTGAATAAAAACCTCATGAACTCCCCCTTTAAAACTGCATAAATCTATATTTTTGAAAGCATCCCTTAGGGATACTGGATATTATTTTCTGGTTTTAATTTTAAAGCAATGAAAAGATGTAAGTGGTTTTAATAACATAATAACATCAATTAATTTTTTTAACATCTTTATTGGAGTATAATTGCTTTACAATGGTACGTTAGTTTCTGCTGTATAACAAAGTGAATCAAATATACATATACATATATCCCCATATCTCCTCCCTCTTGTGTCTCCAGCCTACACTCCCTATCCCACCCCTCTAGGTGGACACAAAGCACTGAGCTGATCTCACTGGGCTATGAGTCTACTTCCCACTAGCTACCTATTATACATTTGAGAGTGTAAATAAGTCCATGTCACTATGTCACTTTGTCCCAGCTTACATTTCCACTTCCTGTGTCCTCAAGTCCATTCTCTACATCATTATTCCTGTTCTGCCCTTAGGTTATTCAGAAACTTTTTTTTTTTAGATTCCATATATATTTGTTAGCATAATGTATGTATCTTTCTCTTTCTGACATACTTCACTCTGTATGACAGACTCTAGGTCCATCCACACCACTACAAATAACTCAATTTCGTTTCTTTATATGGCTGAGTAATATTCCATTTTATATATGTGCCACATCTTCTTCATCCATTCCTCTGTCGATGGACACTTAGGTTGCTTCCATGTCCTGGCTATTGTAAATAGAGCTGCAATGAACATTGTGGTACATGACTCTTTTTGAATTATGGTCTTCTCAGGGTATATGCCCAGTAGTGGGATTGCTGGGTCATATGGTAGTTCTATTTTTAGTTTTTTAAGGAACCTACTTACTGTTCTCCACAGTGGCTCTATCAATTTACATTCCCACCAACAGTGGAAGAGGGTTCCCTTTTCTCCACACCCTCTCCAGCATTTATTGTTTGTAGATTTTTTGATGATGGCCATTCTGACCAGTTTGAGATGATATCTCATTGTAGTTTTGATTTGTATTTCTCTAATGATTAATGATGTTGAACATTCTTTCATGTGTTTGTTGGCAATCTGTATATCTTCTTTGGAGAAATGTCGATTTAGGTATTCTGCCCATTTTCGGATTGGGTTGTTTGTTTGTTTTTGATATTGAGCTGCATGAGCTGCTGTAAATTTTGGAGATTAATCCTTTGTCAGTTGCTTCATTTGCAAATATTTTCTCCCAATCTTAAGGTTGTCTTTTTGTCTTGTTTATGGTTTCCTTTGCTGTGCAAAAGCTTTTAAGTTTTATTAAGTCCCATTTGTTTATTTTTGTTTTTATTTCCATTTCTCTAGGAGGTGGGTCAAAAAGGATCTTGTTGTGATTTATGTCCTAGAGTGTTCTGCTTATGTTTTCCTCTATGAGTTTGATACTGCCTGGCCTTACATTTAGGTCTTTAATCCATTTTGAGTTTATTTTTGTGTATGGTGTTAGGGAATGTTCTAATTTCATTCTTTTACATGTAGCTATCCAGTTTTCCCAGCACCACTTATTGAAGAGGCTGTCTTTTCTCCATTGTATATTCTTGCTGTGTTTATCAAAGATAAGGTGACCATAAGTGCGTGGGTTTATCTCTGGGCTTTCTATCCTGTTCCATTGATCTATATTTCTGTTTTTGTGCCAGTACCATACTGTCTTGAATTACTGTAGGTTTGTGGTATAGTCTGAAGTCAGGGAGTCTGATTCCTCCAGCTCCGTTTTTCTTTCTCAAGATTGCTTTGGCTATTCAGGGTCTTTTGCACTTCCATACAAATTGTGAATTTTTTTGTTCCAGTTCTGTGAAAAATGTCAGTGGTAGTTTGATAGGGATTGCAGTGAATCTGTAGATTACTTTGGGTAGTAGAGTCATTTGCACAATGATGATTCTCCAATCCAAGAACATGGTATAACTCTCCATCTATTTGTATCATCTTTAATTTCTTTCATCAGTGTCTTATAATTTTCTGCATACAGGTTTTTGTCACCTTAGGTAGGTTTATTCCTAGGTATTTTATTCATTTTGTTGCAATGATAAATGGGAGTGTTTCCTTAATTTCTCTTTCAGATTTTTCATCATTAGTGTATAGGAATGCAAGAGATTTCTGTGCATTAATTTTGTATCCTGCAACATTGCCAAATTCATTGATTAGCTCTAGTAGTTTTCTGGTAGAATCTTTAGGATTCTCTATGTAGGGTATCATGCCATCTGCCAGCAGTGACAGCTTTATTTCTTTTCTGACTTGGATTCCTTTTATTTCTTTTTCTTCTCTGATTGCTGTGGCTAAAACTTCCAAAATTATGTTGATTAATAGTGTGGAGAGTGGGCAACCTTGCCTTGTTCCTGATCTTAGTGGAAATGGTTTCAGTTTTTCACCATGGAGGACGATTTTGGCTGTGGGTTTGTCATATATGGCCTTTATTATGTTGAGGTAGGTTCCCTCTATGCCTACTTTCTGGAGGGTTTTTATCATAAATGGCTGTTGAGTTTTTTTAAAGCTTTCTCTGCATCTGTTGAAATGATCATATGGTTTTTCTCCTTCAGTTTGTTAATATGGTGTATCACGTTGATTGATTTGCGTATATTGAAGAATCCTTGCATTCCTGGGATAAACCCCACTTGATCATGTTGTATGATCCTTTTAATGCACTGTTGAGTTCTGTTTGCTAGTATTTTGCTGAGGATTTTTGCATCTATGTTCATCAGTGATACTGGCCTGTAGTTTTCTTTCTTTGTGATATCTTTGTCTGGTTTGGGTATCAGGGTGATGGTGGCCTTGTAGAATGTGTTTTGGCATGTTCTTTCCTCTGCTCTATTTTGGAAGAGTTTGAGAAGGATAGGTGATAACTCTTCTCTAAATGTTTGATAGAATTAGCCTGTGAAACCATCTGGTCGTGGGCTTTTGTTTATTGGAAATTTTTAAATCACAGTTTCAATTTCAGTGCTTGTGACAGGTCTGTTCATATTTTCCATTTCTTCCTTGTTCAGTCTCGGAAGGTTGTGTAATTTTGAGAATTTGGCCATTTCTTCCAGGTTGTCCATTTTATTGGAATATAATTGCTTATAGTAATCTCTCATGTTCCTTTGTGTTTCTGCAATGTCAGTTGTTAATTCTCCTTTTTCATTTCGAATTCTATTGATTTGAGTCTTCTTTTTTTCTTGATGAGTCTGGCTAATGGTTTAACAATTTTTTTTTTCTTCTCAAGGAACCAGCTTTTCGTTTTATTGATCTTTGCTATTGCTTCCTTCATTTCTTTTTCATTTATTTCTGATCCGATCTTTATGATTTCTTTCCTTCTGCTAACTTTGGGGGTTTTTGGGTCTTCCTTCTCTAATTGTTTTAGGTGTAAGGTTAGGTTGTTTATTTGAGATGCTTCTTATTTCTTAAAGTAGGATTTTATTGCTACAAACTTCCCTCTTAGAACTGATTTTGCTGCATCCCATAGGTTTTGGGTCATCGTGTATTCATTGTCATTTGTTTCTAGGTATTTTTTGATTTTGTCTTTGATTTCTTTAGTGATCTCTTGGTTATTAAGTAATGTATTGTTTTGCCTCCATGTGTTTGTATTGTTTACAGATATTTTCCTGTAATTGATATCTAGTCTCACAGCGTTGTGGTCAGAAAAGATACTTTATATGATTTCAATTTTCTTAAATTTAATAAGGCTTGATTAGTGACCCAAGATATGATCTATCCTGGAGAATGTTCCATGAGCACTTGAGAAGAATGTGTATCCTGTTGTTTTTGGATGGAATGTCCTATAAATATAAATTAAGTCCATCTTGTTTAATGTATCATTTAAAGCTTGTGTTTCCTTATTTGTTTTCATTTTGTATGATCTGTCCATTGGTGAGAGTGGGGTGTTAAAGCCCCATACTATGATTGTGTTACTGTCGATTTCCCCTTTTAGGGCTCTAAATATTTGCCTTATGTACTGAGGTGCTCTTATGTTGCGTGGATAAATGTTTTCAATTGTTATATCTTCTTCTTGGATTGATCCCTTGATCATTATGTAGGGTCCTTCTTTGTCTCTTGTAATAGTCTTTATTTTAAAGTCTATTTTGTCTGATATGAGAATTGCTACTCCAGCTTTCTTCTGATTTCCTTTTGCATGGAATATCTTTTTCCATCCCTTCACTTTCAGCCTGTATGTGTCCCTAGGTCTGAAGTGGGTCTCTTGTAGACAGCACATATATGGGTCTTGTTTTTGTATCCATTCAGCCAGTCTATGTCTTTTGGTTGGAGCATTTAGTCCATTTACATTTCAGGTAATTATCAATATGTCTGTTCCTATTACTATTTTCTTAATTGTTTTGGGTTTGTTATTGTAGGTCTTTTACTTCTCTTGTGTTTCCTGCCTAAGGAAGTTCCTTTAGCATTTGTTGTAAAGTTGATTTAGTGGTGCTGAATTCTCTTAACTTTTGCTTTTCTGTAAAGCTTTTAATTTCTCAGTCATACCTGAATGAGATTCTTGCTGAGTAGGGTAATCCTTGTTGTAGATTTTTCCCTTTCATCACTTTAAATATGTCCTGCCACTCACTTCTGGCTTGCAGATCTTCTGCTGAAAGATCAGCTGTTAACCTTATGGGGGTTCCCTTGTATGTTATTTGTTGTTTTTCCCTTGATGCTTTTAATATTTTTTCTTTGTATTTAATTTTTGACAGTTTGATTAATATGTGTCTTGACGTGTTAATCCTTGGATTTATCCTGTATGGGACTCAGTGTGCTTCTTGGTCTTGATTAACTATTTCCTCTCCCATATTAGGGAAGTTTTCAACTATAATCTCTTCAAATATTTTCTCATTCTCTTTCTTTTTCTCTTCTTCTTCTGGGACCGCTATAATTCGAATGTTGGTGTGTTTAATGTTGTCCCAGAGTTCTCTGAGACTGTCCTCAATTCTTTTCATTCTTTTTTCTTTATTCTGCTCTGTAGTAGTTATTTCCATGATTTTATCTTGCAGGTCACTTATCCGTTCTTCTCCCTCAGTTATTTTGCTATTGTTCCCTTCTAGAGAATTTTAAACTTTATTTATTGTGTTTTTCATCATTGTTTGTTTGCTCTTTATCTTCTAGATCCTTGTAAAATGTTTCATGTATTTTCTCCATTCTATTTCCAAGATTGTGGATCATCTTTACTATCATTATTCTGAATTATTTTTTAGGTAGACTGCCTATTTCCTCTTCATTTGTTTGGTCTGGTGGGTTTTTACCTTGATCCTTCATCTGGTGTGGTTTTCTCTGTCTTCTCATTTTGCTTAACTTAATGTGTTTGGAGTCTGCTTTTTGCAGGCTACAGGTTTGTAGTTCCCATTGTTTTTGTTGTCTGCCCACAGTGGTTAAGGTTGGTTCAGTGGGCTGTGTAGATTTCCTGGTGGAGCAGACTGGTACCTGTGTTCTGATGAATGAGGCTGGATCTTGTCTTTCTTCTGGTCAGGTCCACATCTCGTGGTGTGTTTGGGGTGTCTGTGACATTATTATGATTTTAGGCAGCCTCTCTGCTAATAGTTGGGGTTGAGTTCCTGTCTGGCTTTTTGTTCGGCATAAGGTGTCCAGCACTGTAACTTGCTGGTCGTTGAGTGGAGCTGGATCTTGGCATTGAGATTGAGATTGCTGGGAGATTTTCACCATTTGATATTTCTTGGAGCTGGGAGGTCTCTGGTGGACCAATGTCCTGAACTTGGCTCTCCCACCTCAGAGGCACAGCCCTCTGTGGTTGGAGCACCAAGAGCCTGTTATGCATACAGCTCAGAATATAATGTAGAAAAAAAGAAAGAAAAAAAAAGGTAAAATAAAATAAAATGAAATGAAATAAAATAAAGTTTGTAAAATAAAAGATAAAAAAATATTTTAAAAATTTAAAATTAATTTAAAAAAAAAGAAAGAAAGAAAGACGAGAGCAACCAAACCAAAAAAGAAATCCACCAATATTTACAAGTGCTAAAAACTATACTAAAAAAGGGGAAGAAAAGACAAAAAGCAAAAAAACGGACAGACAGTACCCTAGGACAAGTAGTAAAGACAAAGCTATACAGACAAAATCACACACAGAAGCATACACATACACACTCAAAAAACAGAAAAAGGGAAAAGAAAATATTTATCATTGCTCCCAAAGTCCACCTCCTCAATTTGGGATGATTCGTTGTCTATTCACGTATTCCACAGATGCAGGGTACATCAAGTTGATTGTGGAGATTTATTTCACTGCTCCTGAGGCTGCTGGGAGAGATTTCCCTTTCTCTTCTTTGTTCGCACAGCTCCTGGGGTTCAGCTTTGGATTTGGCCCTCCTCTGCTTGTAGGTCTCCTTAGGGTATCTGTTCTTTGCTCAGACAGGACAGAGTTAAAGGAGCAGCTGATTAGGGGGCTCTGGGTCACTCAGGCCGGGGAAGGGAGGGGTACAGTGTGAGGGGCGAGCCTGTGGCGGCAGAGGCTGGCATGACTTTTCACCAGCCTGAGGCGTGCCATGTGCTCTCCCAGGGAAGTTATCCCTTACTCACGGGATACTGGCAGTGGCGGGCTGCACAAGGTCCCGTGAGGGGAGGCGTGAATAGTGACCTGTGCTTGCATACAGGCTTCTTGGTGGCTGCAGCAGCAGCCTTAGCATCTTGTGCCCATCTCTGGCGTCCGCGCTGAAAGCCGCCGCTCACGCACATCTCTGGAGCTCCTTTAAGCGGTGCTCTTAATCCCCTCTCCTTTCGCACTGGGAAACAAAGTGGCAAGAGAAAGTCTCTTGTCTCTTCGGCAGTTCCAGACTTTTCCTTGGACTCCCTCCCAGCTGGCTGTGGCACACTAGCCCCCTTCAGGCTGTGTTCACGCAGCCAACCCCAGTCATCTCCCTGGGATCCGACCAAAGCCAGAGCCTCAGCTCCCAGCACCTCCCTGTCCCAGCGGGTGAGCAGACAAACCTCTCGGGCTGGTGAGTGCTGGTCAGCACTGATACTCTCTGCGGGAATCTCTCCACTTTGTCCTCTGCACCCCTTTTGCTGTGCTCTCCTCCTTGGCTCCGAAGCTTCCCCCACGCCCACCCCCGTCTCCACCAGTGAAGGGGCTTTCTAGTGTGTGGAAACCTTTCCTCCTTCACAGATCCCTCCCACTGGTTCAGGTCCCCTCCTTATTCTTTTGTCACTGTTTTTTTCTTTTGCCCTACCCAAGCAAGTGGGGAGTTTCTTGCTTTTTGGGAAGTCTGAGGTCTTCTGCCAGCGTTCAGTAGGTGTTCTGTAGGGGTTGTTCCACATGTAGATGTATTTCTGATGTATTTGTGGGGAGGAAGATGATCTCCACGTCTTAGTCTTCCACCATCTTGAATCCCCCCTCAATTAATTTTTTTAAAAAAGACCACACATACACATGAATCTTCATCAATATGCAAGAATTAAGATATTTTTCCAGTGGAATTCAGGAAAATGAAAATAGGAGATTACCTGCTTTTGTCTTAGATAAAGAATTTCAATTATGAAAAGGGATATAAGTGACTTAATTGTCAAGAGTGATTTTAAAAATTTTATTACAGAAAAATTGCCTCCATAGTGTTATCCTGGTTTCCAAGAGTGCTTTATAAGACTACACCAGACAGTAAACATAGACTAACAGATACTTTTGTTATTTTTTTTAATTTCAAGAAATAAAAAAATCTGCAATGATTTAGGATGAAATCAGTTTAACTCACTGTTCTTTCTTACACATGTGAACAGTTTTATTCAGATTCATAAACAACTCCAAAAGCTTAAAAGTAGAAAATAACCATCTGCCCTGTTGACTGAACAACTTTAGACGCCATAAATCCACATCTCAGGACCATTAAAATGAGATTTTTTTTTCTGGAAAGCTGGCTCTACCTAGAAAGTAATATAAAAACAAGGTAGGAAATGAATGTGGCTTAATTTTAGTTGTGTTGTTGAATTTAACTTACCTGATGGAAGCAGATTTATTTTTTAGTGGTTAGCAGAATGGCAGCAAGTTGATCTCACTCTTTTGATTACATCCAGTTCTGAAAATATATAGAAGCTAAGCTAGTAGCCTATGGCAGAAATATGTCTTCTTGAGATTTAGATCAGCATTATTATAATTTTAAGATCTACCTTTCTATCTATCTACCTAATCTATCTATCAATCATCTATCATCTACCTATCCATGTCTACTTTTTGTCAATCTCATCCATGCACCATTACCTCGTACCTGTACAATTACAACAACCTCTCAATCTGTCTGCTACAACATTTTTTCCTCAATAGTTGATTCTATTTTATTAAATGTTCTTCTGGAGTGGGGTATGTGTGTTATGATTCAATAAAAATTTCACAGATTGCAAGTATACTTACAATGTATACTTGCAAACTGCTCAATGAATTAAAAAGTGAACATTTAGCAAATACATGGAAAATTACTAACACCTCAGAAACTAATTTTGTACCTTCTTCCAATGATATATGATGTACTTTTTTCTAAATGTCACCACTATAATCCTATCAAATTGCATAGATTAGTTTCTGATTTTATTGATTTGAGTCCTTTTTTTTTCTTGATGAATGTGCTTAAAGGTTTATTAATTTTGTTTGTCTTTTCAAAGAACAAGCTCTTTTTTTCATTAATATTTTCTATTTTTTTTGGTCTCTCAGTTATTTTTGCTCTGATCTTTAAGATTTCTTTCCTTCTTTAACTTTTGGTTTTGCTTGTTCTTCTTCTTCTAATTCCTTTAGGTGTAAGGTTAAGTTGTTTATTTGTAATTGATTTTTCTTTTTTCCTTGGCGGGCTTGTATTGCTGTAAACTTCTTTCTTAGAACTACTTTTGCTGCATCCTATTGATTTTTGATCATTATGTCTCCATTTTAATTTGTCTCAGTTTTTTTTATTTCTTCTTTGATTTCTTCAGTGACCTATTGGTTGTTTAGTAGTATAATGTTTAGCCTCCATGTGGGTTTTTTCTGCAGTTTTTATTTCTTATAGTTTATTTCTAATCTCATAGAGTTGTGGCCATAAAAGATGCTTGATATGATTTCAGTTTTCTTAAATTTACTGAGACATGTTTTTTTGGCTTAACATGTGATGCATCCTGGAGAATGTTCCGTGTTTACTTGAAAAGAATGTGTATTCTGTGGCGTTTGTATGGAATGTTCTATATATGCCAATCAAAGCCAGTGTTTCCTGATTGATTTTCTGTCTTGGTGATATGTTCATTGATGTAAAGGTGGTGTCAATGTCCCTTACTATTATTGTGTTACTTTGATTTCTCCCTTCATGTTTGTTAATATTTCTTTACATATTTAGGTGCTCCTATGTTTAAGTGCATATACATTTACAATTGTTATATCTTTTGCTTGGATTGATCCCTTAATCATTATTTAATGTCACTTGTTACAGTCTTTGTTTTAAAGTATATTTTATCTGATATAAGTATTGTTTCCCTGGCTTTGTTTTGATTTCTATTTGCATAGAATACCTTCTTTAGCTTAACATATTATTTGTGAGAGTCCTCATGCTGTTGCATGTAGTCTTTCATTTTCATTTCTGTCTGGGATTCCATTGTACAAATATACCCAAATTTATTTATCCTGTCTCTTATTTGTGGACATTTGGCCTGTTTTCTTTTTTGGTTGTTAGTACCAGTGCTATAAAAATGCTTGTACATATATTTTATGCACACAGATACTCATTTTTATTGAACAAATGCATAAAAGTGTAATTTCTGGCTTATTGGGTATGCATATATTCAGCTCAGTAGATACTGCCAAATGCTTTTTCAAAGAAGTTGTACCAATTTACATTCCAAACATCAGTTTATGAAAGAGAAAGTTTCTCCACATCCTGGCCAACACTTGGCATTGTCATTCTTTTAATATTAACAATTCTATAATTGATGTGTAGTGGCATCATGTTAAGATTTTTTAATTTCCCTAATTACTAATGATATTGAGTATAATTTCTTTGGATATCTTCTTTTGTGAAGGCCTGTTTATCACCCATATTTATTTTGGGTAGTATGTGTTTTTATTCTTAATTTGCAGGAGTTCTTTATTTATTATGGCTATTAGGCCTTGTCAGTTGTATGCATTGCAGTACTTGGGTTGCCTTTTCTCTCTCTAAATGTGTCATTTACTGAAAAGAAATTCTGACCTTTAATCTGGCCAAGTGTGTCTATATTCTCTTATATGGTTAGTGTATTTTTTGTCCTACTTAAGAAATATATTCCAACAAAACAGTTGTGAAAATATTTTCCTATATTATCTTCTGGAAGGATAATTTCTTTACCTCGTACATTTAGTTTTGCAATATACTTACAATTATTTTTGCATGTTTATATATCTTATGAAGTGGGTTGAGTTTTATTTTTTAAGGGATATCGAGTTGACTCATCACTATTGAAAGGAATATCATTTTTTAAATTCTTCATACTATCTTTGTCATTAATGAAATGTTCGTATAAGTGTGTTTGATTTTGGACCCACTAAAATGTTTCACTGATATTTTTATCTATTCTTCTGTCAACCAAATTATTTTTAATTACTATGACTTTAAAGTAATTCTTCATGTTCTGTGGAGCAGGTCTTTCCACTTTCTTGTATTTCCAGAGTGTCTTGACTCTTCTAGGCTCTTTCCATTTCCATATACATATGTAGAAAATGCAGTTGGGATTTACATATACATGTGCAAAAATTGTTTTGGGGATTTGGATAAGTTTTACATTGAATCTATAGATCAATAAGACCAGAAATGACATTTTTAAAATATTAAGTCTTCCAAGCTATGTATTTGGAATATCCTTCCCAAGAAATGCATCTCATAAGTATTGGTTTGTAGTATTTTTATTTTTATCCAGTTAAATTAGTTTTAACTTCCAGTTTGTCTTATTTAATGATCCATAGGGTATTTATTTATTTAAAAACATATTTATGGAGAGGAGCTTCAAGACGGCAGAAGAGTAAGACGTGGAGACCCCCAAAATATATCAGAAATACATCTACATGTAGAACAACTCCTACAGAACACCTATTGAAAGCTGGCAGAAGACCTCAGACCTCCCAAAACACAAGAAACTCCCCATGTACCTGGGTAGGGCAAAAGAAAAAAGAAAAAACAGAGACAAAAGAATAGGGATAGGACCTGCACCAGTGGGAGGCAGTTGTGAAGGAGGAAAGGTTTCCACACACTAGGAAGCCCCTTCGCAGGTGGAAACTGCAGGTGGTGGAGGGGGGAAGCTTTGGAGCCATGGAGGAGAGCGCAGTGACAGGGGTGCGGAGGGCAAAGCAGAGAGATTCCCGCACAGAAGAGCAGTGCCAACCAGCACGCACCAGCCTGAGAGGCTTGTCTGCTCACCCGCCAGGGTGTGTGGGTGCTGGGTGCTGAGGCTCCGGCTTTGGTCAGATCCCAGGGAGATGACTGGGGTTGGCTGTGTGAACACAGCCTGAAGTGGGCTAGTGCACCACAGCTAGCTGGGAGGGAGTCCGGGAAAAACTCTGGAGCTGCCGAAGAGGCAAGAGACTTTTTCTTGCCACTTTGTTTCAGCGTGTGCGAGGAGAGGGAAATAAGAGCATCACTTAAAGGAGCTCCAGAGATGGGCGTGAGCTGTGGCTATCAGTGTGGACCCCAGAGATAGGCATGAGATGCTAAGGCTGCTGCAGCCACCAAGAAGTCTGTGTGCAAGCACAGGTCCCCTTCCCTCCCGGGAGCCTTCCCTCCTGGGAGCCTTCCCTCCTGGGAGCCTGTGCAACTCATCACTGCCAGGGTCGCATGATGCAGGGACAACTTCCCAGGGAGAACACACAGGGCACCTCATGATGGTGCAACGTCACACTGGTTTCTGCCGCCGCAGGCTCACCCCACACTCCGTAAACCTCCCTACCCCGACCTGAGTGAGCCAGAGCGCCCGTATCAGCTGCTCCTTTAACCCCGTCCTGTCTGAGTGAAGAACAGACAGTCTCAGGTGACCTACAGGCAGAAGCGGGGCCAATTCCAAAGCTGAACCCCAGGAGCTGTGCAAACAGAGAAAGGGAAATCTCTCCCAGCAGCCTCAGGAGCAGCCGATTAAATCTCCACAATCAATTTGATGTACCCTGCATCTGTGGAATGCCTGATTAGACAATGAATCATCCCAAATTAAGGAGGTGGACTATAGGAGAAGTGATATATGTATTTTTTCCCTTTTTCTCTTTTTGTGAGTGCGTATTTGTATGCTTCTGTGTGTGATTTTGTCTGTATAGCTTTGTTTTTACTACTTGTCCTAGGGTTCCAGCTGTCCGTTCTCTTCTTTTTTGTTTTCTTTTTCTTAGTATGGTTTTTAGGGCTTTTTATCATTGGTGGATGTGTTTTTTGGTTTGGTTGCTCTCTTCTTTCTTTCATTTTATTACTTTAAAAAAATTTAATAATTATTTTTTATTTTAATAACTTTATATTATTTTATTTCATTTTATTTTAATTTACTTTATGTTTTTCATTATTTCTTTCTTTTTTTCTCTCTATTATTCTGACTCTTGTGGATGACAGTCTCTTGGTGCTCCACCCACGCATCAGGGCTGTGCCTCTGAGGTGCGAGAGCCAAGTTTAGTTCTTTGGACCACCAGAGACATCCCAACTCCATGTAATATCAAAAGGTGAAAATCTCCAAGAAATCTCCATCTAAACGGCAAGATCCAGCTCCACTCAACGACCAGTAAGCTACAGTGCTGGACACCCTATGCCAAACAACAAGCAAGAAAGACAGGAACACAACCTCACCCATTAGAAGAGAGGCTGCCTAAAATCATAATAAGGTCTTAGACACCCCAAAACACACTGACAGAAGTGGACTGGCCCAACAGAAAGACAATATCCAGCCTCATCCACCAAACACAGGCATTGGTTCCCCTCCATCAGGAAGCCTACACAACCCAATGAACAAAACTTAGCCACTGGGATCAGACACCAAAAACGATGGGAACTATGAACCTGCAGCCTGTGAAAAGGAAACCTCAAACACAGTAAGTTAAGCAAAATGTGAAGATAGAGAAACAAACAGCAGATGAAGGAGCAAGGTAAAAACCCACCAGACCTAACAAATGAAGAGGGAATAGGCAGTCTACCTGAAAAAGAATTCAGAATAATGATAGTAAAGATGATTCAAAATCTTGGAAATAGAATGGAGAAAATACAAGAAACGTTTAACAAGGAATTAGGAGAACTAAAGAGGAAACAAACAATGATGAACAACACAATAAATGAAATTTAAAATTCTCTGGAAGGGAACAATAGCAGAATAACTGAGGCAGAAAAACAGATAAGTGACCTGGAAGATAAAATAGTGGAAATAACTACTGCAGAGCAGAATAAAGAAAAAGAATGAAAAGAATTGAGGACAGTCTCAGAGACCTCTGGGACAACATTAAACGCACCAACATTCGAATTTTAGGGGTCCCAGAAGAACAAGAGAAAAAGAAAGGGACTGAGAAAATATTTGAAGAGATTATAGTTGAAAACTTCCCTAATATGGGAGAGGAAATAGTTAATCAAGCCCAGGGAGCACAGTGAGTCCCATACAAGATAAATCCAAGGAGAAACACATCAAGACACATATTAACCAAACTATCAAAATTAAATACAAAGGAAAAATATTAAAAGCAGTGAGGGAAAAACAACAAATAACATACAAGGGAATTCCCATGAGATTAACAGATGATCTTTCAGGAGAAACTCTGCAAGCCAGAAGGGAGTGGCAGGACATATTTAAAGTGATGAAAGGCAAAAATCTACAACCAAGATTACTCTACCCAGCAAATATCTCATTGAGATTTGGCCGAGGAATTAAAACCTTTACAGATAAGCAAGAGGTAAGATAATTCAGCACCACCAAACCAGCTTTACAATAAATGCTAAAGGAACTTCTTTGGGCAGGAAACACAAGAGAAGAAAAGGACCTAATATACCAAACCCAAAACAATTAAGAAAATGGTGATAGGAACATACATATCGATAATTAACTTAAATGTAAATGGATTAAATGCTCCAAAAAAAAGACATAGACTGGTTGAATGGATACAAAAACAAGACGTGTATATATGCTGTCTATATGAGACCCACTTCAGACCTAGTGACACATATAGACTGAAGGTGAGGGGATGGAAAATGATACTCCATGCAAATGGAAATCAAAATAAAGCTGGAGTAGCAATTCTCATATGAGAGAAAATAGACTTTAAAATAAAGACTATTACAAGAGACAAAGAAGGACACTACATAATGATCAAGGGATCAATCAATGAAGAAGATATAACAATTGTAAATATTTATGCACACACATAAGAGCACCTCAGTACATAAGGCAAATACTAAGACCCCTAAAAGGGGAAATCGACAGTAACACAATCATAGTATGGGACTTTAACACCCCACTCTCACCAATGGACAGATCATCCAAAATGAAAATAAATAAGGAAACACAAGCTTTAAATGATACATTAAACAAGATGGACTTAATTGATATTTATAGAATATTCCATCCAAAAACAACAGAATACACTTTATTCTGAAGTGTTGATGGAACATCCTCCAGGATAGATCATATCTTGGGTCATAAATCAAGCCTTGTTAAATTTAAGAAAATTGAAACCATGTAAGTATCTTTTCTGATCACAACGCTCTGAGATTATATATCAATTACAGGAAAAAATCTGTAACAAATACAAACACATGGAGGCAAAACAGTACACTACTTAATAACCAAGAGATCACTGAAGAAACCAAGGAAGAAATAAAAAAATACCTAGAAAAAAATGACAGTGAAAACACGATCACCCAAAACCTATGGGATACAGCAAACGCAGTTCTAAGAGGGAAGTTACTTTATGAAACAAGAAACATCTCAAATAAACAACCTAACCTTACACTTAAAGCAATTAGAGAAAGAAGAAGAAAAAACCCCCAAAGTTAGCAGAAGGAAAGAAATCATAAAGATCAGAACAGAAATAAATGAAAAAGAAATGAAAGAAACAATGGCTAGGTTCAATAAACCTAAAAGCTGTTTCTTTGAGAAGATAAACAAAACTGATAAACCGTTAAGCAGACTCTTCAAGAAAAACAGGGAGAAGACTCAAATCAATAGAATTAGAAATGAAAAAGGAGAAGTAACAACTGACCCTGCAGAAATACAAAGGATCATGAGAGATTCCCACAAACAAATATATGCCAATAAAATGGACAACCTGGAAGAAATGGACAAATTCTTAGAAATGCACAACCTGCCCAGACTGAACCAGGAAGAAATAGAAAATATGAACAGACCAATCACAAGTACTCAAATTGAAACTGTGATTAAAAAATCTTCCAACAAACAAAAGCCCAGGAACAGATGGCTTCACAGGCGAATTCTATCAAACATTTAGAGAAGAGCTAACTCTTACCCTTCTCAAACTGTTCCAAAATATAGCAGAGGGAGGAACACTCCCAAACTCATTCTACGAGGGCACCATCACCCTGATACCAAAACCAGACAAAGATGTCACAAAAAAGAAAACTACAGGCCAATATCATTGATGAACATAGATGCAAAAATCCTCAACAAAATACTAGCAAGCAGAATCCAACAGCACATTAAAGGATCATACACCATGATCAAGTGGGGTTTATCCCAGGAATGCAAGGGTCTTCAATATACGCAAATCAATCAACGTGATACACCATATTAACAAATTGAAGGAGAAAAACCATATGATCATCTCAATAAATGCAGAGAAAGCTTTCGACAAAATTCAACACTGATTTATGGAGAAAACCCTCCAGAAAGTAGGCATAGAGGGAACTTACCTCAACATAAAAAAGGCCATATATGACAAACCCTCAGCCAACATCGTCGTCAATGGTGAAAACTGAAACCATTTCCACTAAGATAAGGAACAAGAGAAGGTTGCCCACTCTCACCACTATTACTCAACATAGTTATGGAATTTTTAGCCACAACAATCAGAGAAGAAAAAGAAATAAAAGGAATCCAGATCAGACAGAAGAAGTAAAGCTGTCATTGTTTGCAGATGACATGATACTATACTTAGAGAATCCTAAAGATGCTACCAGAAAACTAGTAGTGCTAATCAATGAATTTCATAAAGTAGCAGGATACACAATTAAGGCACAGAAATCTCTTGAATTGTATGCACTAATGATGAAAAATCTGAAAGTGAAATTAAGAAAACACTCCCAGTTACCATTGCAAGAAAAGAATAAAACACCTAGGAATAAACATACCTGAGGAGACAAAAACCTGCATGCAGAAAATTATAAGACACTGATGAAAGAAATTAAAGATGATACAAATAGATGGAGAGATATACCATGTTCCTGGATTGGAAGAATCAACATTGTGAAAATGACTCTACTACCCAAAACAATCTACAGATTCAATGCAATCCCTATCAAACTACCTCTGGCATTTTTGACAGAACTAGAAGAAAAAATTTCAAAATTTGTATGGAAACACAAAAGGCCCCCAATAAACAAAGCAATCTTGAGAAAGAAAAACGGAGGTGGAGGAATCAGGCCCCTGACATCAGCCTATACTACAAAGCTATAGTAATCAAAACAGTATGGTACTGGCACAAAAACAGAAATATAGATCAATGGAACAGGATAGAAAGCCCAGAGATCAACCCACGCACATATGTTCACCTTATCTTTGATAAAGGAAGCCAGAATATACAACGGAGAAAAGACAGCCTCTTCAATAAGTGGTGCTGGGAAAACTGGACAGCTACATGTAAAATAATGAAATTAGAACACTCCCTAACAGCATAAACAAAAATAAACTGAAAATGGATTAAAGACCTAAATGTAAGGCCAGGCACTATCAAACTGCTCTTAGGGGAAAACACTGGCAGAACACTCTATGCCATAAATCACAGCAAGATCCTTTTTGACCCCCTCCTAGAGAATTGGGAATAAAAACAAAAATAAACAAATGGGACCTAATGAAACTTAAAAGCTTTTGTGCAGAAAAGGAAACCATAAAGAAGACAAAAAGATAACCCTCAGAATGGGAGAAAATATTTGCAAATGAAGCAACTGACATAGGATTAACCTCCAAAATTTATCAGCAGCTCATGCAGCTCAATATCAGAAAAACAACAACCCACTCCAAAAATGGGCAGAAGACCTAAACAGACATTTCTCCAAAAAAGATATACAGATTTTCAACAAAAACATGAAAGAATACTCAACATCATTAATCATTAGAGAAATGCAAATCAAAACTACATGCGATATCATCTCACACCAGTCAGAATGGCCATCATCAAAAAATCTACAAACAATAAATGCTGGAGAGGGTGTGGAGAAAAGGGAACCCTCTTGCACTCTTGGTGCGAATGTAAATTGATGCAGCCACTATGGAGAACAATATGGAGGTTGCTTAAAAAACTAAAAATAGAACTACCATACAACCCAGCAATCCCACTACTGGTCGTATACCCTGAGAAAACCATAATTCAAATTGAGTCATGTACCACAATGTTCATTGCACCTCTATTTACAATAGCCAGGACACGGAAGCAACCTAAGTGTGCATCGACAGATGAATGGATTAAGAAGATGTAGCACATATATACAATGGAATATTACTCAGCCATAAATAGAAACGAAATTGAGTTATTTGTAGTGAGGTGGATGGACCTAGAGTCTGTCATACAAAGTGAAGTAAGTCAGAAAGAGAAAAACAAATACCGCATGCTAATATATATGTATGGAACTAAAAAAAAAAAAAGGGTCACGAAGAACCTAGGGGCAAGACAGGAATAAAGACACAGACCTTCTAGAAAATGGACTTGAGGCCACAGGAAGGGGGAACTGTAAGCTGGGACATAGTGAGAGAATGGCATGGACATATATACACTACCAAATGTAAAATAGATATCTAGTGGGAAGCAGCTGCAAAGCAGAGGGGGATCAGCTCAGGGCTTTCTGACCACCTAGAGGAGTGGGATAGGGAGGGTGGGAGGGACGGAGATGCAAGAGGGAAGAGATATTGGGATATATGTATATGTATCACTGATTCATTTTGGTATAAAGCAGCAACTAACACACCATTGTAAAGCAATTATACTCCAATAAAGATGTTAAAAACAAATAAAAGTAAAAAATAAAAACATATTTCTTAGTTCCAAATATATAGAGATCTTTCTGGTTTTCATATTTTTAATGATTTTATCTTTCTCTTGTGGTCAGTCAACATATATTCAATGATTTCCTTTTTTAAATTAGTATTGTAATTATGGGAAATTTCAAACATATACAGAAGTAGAGATAATAGTATAATAAACCAAGTACCTACCACTTAGCTTTAACAAATTTTTTGTTATAACCTATCTTGTTTTACCTATACTTACACTCCCTTCTCCCTTAGATATATTTTAAAACAAATCTCAGGTATTATAACATTTCCTTCATCAATATGCTAGCATGTATTTCACAAAGATAAGGGCTCTTTTTAGTCTTACAATTAACACCATTATAACATATAAAAAATTAACAATATATCACTGATGAAATTTCTCAAACGTATTCTTTTTTGCAGGTTGCTTGAATCAGAATCAGAATAATGTCTATGCATTGTGATTGGCTGATATTTCCCTAAGTCCCGTTTAACTTTCTGGTTTCTTTTTCTCTTCATCCTCCTTTTCTCTTTTAGCATTGCAATTTATTAGTTGCAGACACAGGGTCATTCAAATGCTTCAAAGATGAAGCATTTTTTCCCCAGTCTGGATTTTTCTATTTGGCATTTAATATGTTCCTCTGTCCACTGTATTCCATCTAAACTGTAATTTAGATCTGGAGCCTCCTCAAATTCATGTGTAAGATGTATGCAATAACACTTCATAGGTGGTCATTTATAATTCCATCAGAGGGTACATAATATTTGTCTCTTCTTTGCAATTATGGAAGCAATTGACCATCATTTGATTAATTCATTAGGAATCACAAGATATTGATTGTGTGTGTGTGTGTGTATTTGAACTTGTGTGACTATCACTTTATAATTTGGGGGGGGCATTGAAAAAATATTTAATGGAAAATACATACATATGTTATAAAAATTCATATCATACAAAATGATATGCAATATCCTTCTTTTCTTAAACAAAATTTCATATTGTAATACAGTTGTTCACAATTTTGTGTTACTTTCAGATGTACAGCAGAGTGATTTAGTTATACATATTTACATATCTATTCTTTTTCAGCTTCTTTTCCCATATAAGTTATTAGAGAATATTGAGTATATTTCCCTGTGCTATATAGTAGGTCCTTGTCGATTATCTATTTTACATATAGTAGTGTACATATGCCAATCCCAACTTCCCAATTCATCTCTCCCCCCATCCTTTCGGCTTTGGCAACCACAAGCCCACCTTTTAATTCTGTGAGTCTGTTTCTGTTCTGTAAACAAGTTCACCTGCATCTTTCTATTTAGATTCCACACATAAATGTTATCATTTTAATTGTAATTTCATTTATTAATTGGAGCATTCATAACACATTATTTATTTATTTATTGAAATATGTCTATGGAAGAAATTTTCTTTCATCAGGCAGTGATCCAGAGGTATGGTTTTTGTAGGAAACACCGGGTAAGTGGTTTATTCCTTTTTTTTTTTTTAATTTTTATTGGAGTATAGTTGACTTACGATATTGTGTTAGTTTCAGGTGTACAGCAAAGTGAATCAGTTATACATATACATATACCCACTCTTTTTTAGATTCTTTTCCCATATAGGTCATTACAGAGCACTGAGTAGAGTTCCCTGTGCTATAGAGTAGGTCCTTATTTGTTACGTATTTTATATTCTTTCTTGTTACTTACCAGTTTTAAAAATGATAATTTGAGTTCTCACATCTCCTAAAGATGACCAAAGATTTCCATTTTTATTGTCATTATTAACTAATTGATTTAAAGGTATCTGACATGTTTCAATTTGTTGGAGTTATTATTCTTATTAATATTCAAATTGTTCCATTCTTGGGCAGTGAAATCTCTTTGGGATGGCTTTGGAATAATCTTGTTATGAATCTGGTAGTCTTTACTAGACTCATTGCTTTAAAATATAGCAAGACTCTCCTGTATAATTTTCTACTTGTTTTGTCCACACAAGAAATCAGCCATTTCTCCAAACAGTTCTGTCATCTTTAGTAGGAAATATTATGTTGAGACCATGATTTCAGTGCCAGGGGAGTTTACTGATGCTGGGCTTGTCATTGTTTTTAGTTTTCTGCAATGGACATAATTAGAAAATATGTATTTTTTAAATTAAATTGTTTATTTTGAGAAAATTAAGTTTCACATGATGTTGTAAGAAATAATATAGAGTACGTGTATCCTTTACCCAGTTTCCTTCTTTCAAAGTTGGTACAATAACACAACCAGGATAATTACATTGGCATAATCAAAATATAAAACAGTTCTAAAACCACAAAGATCCCTCTTGTTGCCCTTTTACAGACATACTCATCTCCCTACCCCTTAACCTCCACTTATCCCTGACAAATCAACATCATTAATTTTATCTCCATTTCTTTAACTTTGTCATTTAAATAGAACTATTCCATGGAATTATAAAGTACATTAATGTTATTGACTGAATTGTCACCCCCAAATTCATATGTTGAAACCCTAATCCACAGTGTGAGAAAATAAATGTTTGCTGTTTAAGCCACATTATCTGTGGTATTTTGTTATGGCAGCCCAAACAGACTAATATAGATTTTGGTACCAGATCTAGAGTACTGCTGTAACAAATCTAAAAAAAATATAGAATTGTCTTTGGAATTGAATGATGGGTAGAAGCTACAAGAGTTTTGAGGTGCATGTTAGAAAAAGGCTAGATTGAATTGTAGGGACAGTTAGAAACATGGACATTAAAGTTGATTCTTGTGAAGGTTCAGAGAGAAAAGAGAAATGTAGAGAATGTCTATTATCTTAGAGAATGCATATATCATCATGAACACTATGTTATTAGATATATAAAAATTAAATATACTTCTAGTGAAATCTCAGACAAAAATGAGAAACATGCTATTGGAAATTGGAGGAAAGGTGATCCCTTTTTAAAAGTGGCAAAGAACTTGGCCAAATTATGTTCTACTGTTTGGGGGAAAGTAGATTTGTTTGTGAGAAACTTAGAAACTTAGCTGAGGAGATTTCTAAGCCGAAGGCTGAAATTTCAGTCCGGGTTTTCATTATGGCTAATTGTAAAATGTGAGAGGAGAGAAATACAAATAATAAAAATAAATTATTAAACAAAAGGATTCCAGATTTAAATATTTGGAAAATTCCCAGCCTATCCATATTGCAAAAAAAAAAAAAAAAAGAGAATGTGTGTTCTGGGGAAAGCTCCAACAATATGGCTGGACAATCACTCCATTAGGAGATTACCCATTTTTGGGCTTCCCTGGTGGCACAGTGGTTGAGAATCTGCCTGCCAATGCAGGGGACACGGGTTTGAGCCCTGGTCTGGAAAGATCCCACATGCCACGGAGCAACTGAGCCTGTGAGCCACAACTACTGAGCCTGTGCGTCTGGAGCCTGTGCTCGACAACAAGAGAGGCCATGACAGTGAGAGGGCCGTGCACCGCGATGAAGAGTGGCCCCCGCTTGCTGCAACTAAAGAAAACCCTTGCACAGAAACGAAGACCCAACACAGCCAAAAATAAATTAATTAATTAATTAATTAAAAAAAAAAGAGATTGCCCATTTTAATCAGACATCTTAGCAGAAGGCAGGATGGGATAATAGAAATATCTGGCTTCAAACATGCCTTATCCTTTAATAATAAGGAAGAATGACCTTGAGGGTGATTTAGAGATCAATAAGGTAATAAATGCCACCACAGACTTAGAATGCATAGACCCAAGAGGTAGGGCTATTTCTTCTTTAGTTTCAGAGGGTGAGGCTACACCCTCAGTTTCAGTGGGTCAGGTGGTATCCAGACAGAGCCTCAGCAACAGTCAGCACACATGGCCAAGGGAGAATGGTCACCACACAAGGTAGAGAAGGTGAGGTCATTACTCCAGTGGGCCTGAGGGCCAGAGCATCTAGCAAAGAGGATTATTATTGAGGCTTAAGATCTAATGGGGGAGAAACCTTCAAGATGGCAGAAGAGTAAAACATGGAGATCACCTTCCTATTCACAAATACCTCAGAAATACATCTACATGTGGAACAACTCCTACAGAACACCTACTGGATGCTGGCAGAAGACCTCAGACTTCCCAAAAGGCAAGAAACTCCCCACATACCTGGGTACGGAAAAAGAAAAAAAAAAACAGAGACAAAAGAATAGGTATGGAACCTGCACCTCTGGGAGGGAGCTGTGTAGGAAGAAAAGTTTCCACACACTAGGAAGCCCCTTCACTGGCAGAGACGGGGGTGGGGGGAAGTTTTGGAGCCACGAAGGAGAACTCAGCAACAGGGGTGTAGAGGGCTAAGTGGGGAGATTCCCACACAAAGGATCAGTGCCGACCAGCACTCACCAGCCCAAGAGGTTTGTCTGTTCACTCGCCGGGGCTGGTGGGGGCTGGGAGCTAAGGCTCCGGCTTCTTCGAAGTCAGATCCCAGAGAGAGGACTGCTGTTGGATGCGTGAACACAGACTGAAGGGGGCTAGTGTGCCACAGCTAGCCGGGAGGGAGTCGGGAAAAAGTCTTGACATGGCTAAGAGGCAAGAGACAATTGTCTCGGGGGGCACGAGGATAGGGGATCAGAGCACCGACTAAACAAGCTGCACAGACTGGCACGAGCTGCAGCTATCAGAGAGGACCCCAGAAACGGGCATGAAACACTGAGGCTGCTGCTGCAGCCACCAAGAAGCCTGTGTGCAAGCACAGTTCACTATCCACACCTCCCTCCTGGGAGCCTGTGCAGCGTGCCACTGCCAGGGTACTGTAATGCAGGGACAATTTCCCCAGGAGAACACAAGGTGCGCCTCAGGCTGTTGCAACTTCACACAGTCTCTGCCATCGCAGGCTCGCCCCACATTCCATACCCCTCCCTTCCCCAGCCTGAGTGAGCCAGAGCCCCCTAATCAGCTGCTACTTTAATCCCATCCTGTCTGAGCAAAAAACAGATGCCCTCAGTAAACCTACACGCAGAGGTGGGGCCAAATCCAAAGCTGAACCCCAGGAGCTGTGTGAACAAAGAAGAGAAACGGAAATTTCTCCCAGCAGCCTCAAGAGCAGCAGATTAAATCTCCACAATCAACTTGATGTACCCTGCATCTCTGGAATATATGAATAGACAAAGAATCATCCAAAAATTGTGGTGGTGAACTTTGGGAACAATGAAATATCTTTTTTTTTTTCCTTTTTCTCTTTTTGAGAGTGTGTATATGTATGCTGCTTTGTGTGATTTAGTCTGTCTAGCTTTGCTTTTACCTTTTGTCCTGGGTTCGGTCGTTCCTTTTTTGTTTTTTGGGTTTTTTTGGTATAGTTTTTAGCACTTGTTATCATTGGTGGATTTATTATTTGGTTTGGTTGCTCTCCTCTCTCTTTCTATTTTTTATTACTATTTAATTTTTAAAATATTTTTAATACTTACTTTTTATTTTAATAACTTTTTAAAATTATTTCTTTCTTTCTTTTTTCTCCCTTTTCTTCTGAGCCATGTGGCTGACAGGGTCTTGGTGCTCTGGCTAGGTGTCAGGTCTGTGCTTCTGAAGTGGGAGAGCCAAGCTCAGGTCATTGGTCCACCAGAGACCTCACGGCTCCATGTAACATTAAACAGCAAAAGCTCTCCCAGAGATCTATATCTCAACGCTAAGACCCAGCTCCACTCAATGACCAGCATGCTACCGTACTGGGCACCCTATGCCAAACAACTAGCAAGACAGGAATACAACCCCACCCATTAGAAGAGAGGCTGCCTAAAATCATAATAAGGTCACAGACACCCGAAAACACACCACTGGACGTCGTCCTGCCCACCAGAAAGACAAGATCCACCCTCATCCACCAGAACACAGGCACTAGTCGCCTCTACTAGGAATCATACACAACCCACTCACAGAACCAACCCTAGCCACTGCAGGCAGACACCAAAAACAAAGGGAACTATGAACCTGCAGCTTGCAAAAAGGAGACACTAAACACAGTAAGTTAAGCAAAATGAGAAGACAGAGAAACAAACAGCGGATGAAGGAGCAAGGTAAAAACCCACCAGACCAAACAAGTGAAGAGGAAATAGGCAGTCTACCAGAAAAAGAATTCACAGTAATGATAATAAAGATGATCCAAAACCTTGGAAATAGAAAATAAAATAAACGTTTAACAAGGACCTAGAAGAACTAAAGAGGAAACAAATAAAGATGAACAACAAAATAAATGAAATGAAAAATTCTCTAGAAGGAATCAATAGCAGAATAACTGAGGCAGATGAACGGATAAGTGACCTGGATGATAAAATAGTGGAAATAACTACTCCAGAGCAGAATAAAGAAAAAAGAATGAAAAGAATTGAGGACAGTCTCAGAGACTTCTGGGACAACAATAAACACACCAACATTCGAATTATCGGGGTCCCAGAAGAAGAAGGGAAAAAGAAAGGGACTCAGAAAATATTTGAAGAGATTTTAGTTGAAAACTTCTGTAATATGGGAAAGGAAATAGTTAATCAAGCCCAGGAAGCACAGTGAGTTCCATACAGGATAAAGCCAATGAGAAACATGCCAACACACATATTAATCAAACTATAAAAAATTAAATACACAGAAAAAATATTAAAAGCAGCAAGGGAAAAAGAAAAAAAGCAAATAACATACAAGGGATTCCCCGTAAGGTTAACAGCTGATCTCTCAGAAGAAACTCTACAAGGCAGAGGGGAGTGGCAGGACATATTTAAGGTGATGAAATGGAAAAACCCACAACCACGATTACTCTACCCAGCAAGGACCTCATTCAGATTTGATGGAGAAATTAAAACATTTACAGACAAGCAAAAGCTAAGAGAATTCAGCACCACCAAACCAGCTTTACAACAAAGGCTAAAGGAACTTCTCTAGGCAGGAAACACAAGAGAAGGAAAAGACCTACAATAACAAACCCAAAGCAATTAAGAAAATGGTAATAGGAACATACATATCGATAATTACCTTAAATATAAATGGATTAAATGCTCCAACCAAAAGACATAGACTGGCTGAATGGATATAAAAACAAGACCCATATATATGCTGTCTACAAGAGACCCACTTCAGACCTAGGGACACATACAGACTGAAAGTGAGGGGATGGAAAAAGATATTCCATTCAAATGGAAATCAAAAGAAGGCTGGAGTAGCAATTCTCATATCAGACAAAATAGACTTTTTTTCTATTTGTCAAAAAAACAAAGACTATTACAAGAGACAAAGAAGGACACTACATAATGATCAAGGAATCAATCAAAGAAGAAGATATAACAATTGTAAATATTTATGCACCCAACATAGGAGCACCTCAATAAATAAGGCAAATACTAACAGCCATAAAAGGAGAAATTGACAGTAACACAATCATGGAGGGGACTTGAACACCCCACTTTTACCAATGGACAGATCATCCAAACTGAAAATAAATAAGGAAACACAAGCTTTAAATGATACATTAAACAAGATGGCATTAATTGATATTTACAGGAAATTCCATCCAAAAACAACAGAATACACTTTCTTCTGAAATGCTCATGGAACATTCTCCAGGATAGATCATATCTTGGGTCACAAATCAAGCCTTGGTAAGTTTAAGAAAATTGAAATCATATCAAGTATCTTTTCCAACCACAACGCTATGAGACTAGATATCAATTAAAAGAAAAGACCTGTAAAAAATACAAACACATGGAGGCTAAACAATACACTACTTAATAACCAAGAGATCAATGAAGATATCAAAGAGCAAATACAAAAATACCTAGAAACAAATGAAAATGAAAACACAATGATCCAAAACCTATGGGATGCAGCAAAAGCAGTTCTAAGAGGGAAGTTTATAGCAATACAATCCTATCTCCAGAAACAAGAAATATCTCAAATAAACAACCTAACCCTACACCTAAAGCAATTAGAGAAAGAAGAACAATTAAACCCCAAAGTCAGCAGAAGGAAAGAAATCATAAAGATCAGATCAGAAATAAATGAAAAAGATATGAAGAAAACAATAGCAAAGATCAATAAAACTAAAAGCTGGTTCTTTGAGAAGTTAAAAAAAAAATTGACAAACCATTAGCCAGACTCACCATGAAAAAAAGGGAGAAGACTCAAATCAGTAGAATTAGAAATGAAAAAGGAGAAGTAACAACTGACCCTGCAGAAATACAAAGGATCATGAGAGATTACTACAAGCAGCCATATTCCAATAAAATTGACAACCTGAAAGAAATGGGCAAATTCTTAGAAAAGCACAAGCATCAGAGACAGAACCAGGAAGAAATAGAAAATACAAACAAACTCATCACAAGCACTGAAATTGAGACTGTGATTAAAAATCTTCCAACATACAAAAGCCCAGGACCAGATGGCTTCACAGGAGAATTCTATCAAACATTTAGAGAAGAGCTAACACTTACCCTTCTCAAACTCTTCCAATATATAGCAGAGGGAGGCACATGCTCAAACTCATTTTGCGAGACCGCCATCACCCTGATACCAAAACCAGACAAAGATGTCACAAAGAAAGAAAACTACAGGCCAGTATCACTGATGAACATAGATGCAAAAATCCTCACAAAATACTAGCAAACAGAATCCAAAAGCACATTAGAATGATCATAAAATATTATCATGTGGGTTTTATCCACAGAATGCAAGGATTCTTCAATATACACAAATCATTCAATGTGACACACCATATTAACAAGTTGAAGGAGAAAAACCATATGATCATCTCAATAGATGCAGAAAAATCTTTCGACAAATTTCAACATCTATTTGTGGTAAAAATCCTCCAGAAAGTAGGCATAGAGGGAACTTACCTCAACATAATAAAGACCATATATGATAAATCCACAGCCAACCTCATCCTCAGTGGTGAAAAACTGAAACCTTTTCCACTAAGATCAGGAACAAGACAAGGTGCCCACTCTCACCACTATTATTCAACATAGTTTTGGAAGTTTTAGCCACAGCAATCAGAGAAGAAAAAGAAATAAAAGGAATCCAAATCAGAAAAGAAGATGTAAAGCTGTCACTGTTTGCAGATGACATGGTACTATACATAGAGAAACCTAAAGACTCTATCAGAAAACTACTAGAGCTAATCATTGAATTTGTAAAATAGCAGGATACAAAATTAATGCACAGAAATCTCTTGCATTCGTATACACTAATGATGAAAATTGTGAAAGAGAAATTAAGGAAATACTCCCATTTACCACTGCAACAAAAAGAGTAAGTTCTAATGGGATTTGACCTGTTAGGTTTTGGACTAAGTTGGGACCCATCACCCTTAACTGGTTTTCAATTTCTTTTTTTGGAATGAGAATGTATATCCTATGCCTGTCCCACCATTGTATTTTGGAGCACATATCTTCTCTGGTTTCACAGGCTCACAGCTAGAGAGAATTTGCCTCAGAATAAATTATACACTGAATCTCACCCATACCTGATTTACATGATATATAGAAGAGACTTTGGACATGAAATTAGTACTGAAATGGGTAAAAGATTTTCGGGGCTGTTGGAATGGAGTGAATGTATTTCACATGAGAATAGGACCCAAAGTCTGTGGAGTCAGAGGGAAGACTGTTATGGACTGACTTATGTTCTTTCAAAATTTGTATGCTGAAATCCCAACCCCTCATGTGACAGTATTTGGAGATAGGGCCTTTCATAAAGTAATTCATTTTAAATGAGGGTGGGTCCATAATTCTGTAAGATGGTGCTCTTATAAGAAGAGGAATAAACACCAGAGATTGCTCTCTTTCACCACGTGCACACAGAGAAAAGGCCATGGGAAGTCCAGGGGGAATGTGACTCTCTACTTTCCAAAAAGAGAATTCTTGCCAGAAACCACCCCTGCTAATATCCTGATCTTGGACTTAAAATCTCCAGAAATGTGAACAAATAAGTGGTTTTTGTTTAAGCCACCCAGTTTGTGATATTTTGCTATGGCAGTCCATGCAGAATAATACAGTGACCTTTTGAGAATGAGTTTTTTTCACTCAACATAATTCCATGGAGATTGATTCAAACTCTTGCATGTATCAATAGATTGGTCCTTTTTATTGCAGAGAATATTCTATGTTATAGATGTGCTATGTTTGCTTTAATCATTCACACTTTGAAATATATGTGTCATTTCCAGGTTGTGGCTTTTGTGAACAAACTTGTAATCATTTATGGAGAGGTTTTGTGGGAACATACATTTTAAATACGCTGGGATAAATTGCCAAATAGTGCAATTGTTTACTCATATGACAATTGCAATTTTAGTTTTAAGAGAAACCGCTAAAATGTGTTGCAGAATGGATGTAAAATTTACAATCCCGCTGAGGATGCCTGAGTGACTATTCCTTTGCATTCTCACCAGCATTGGTGTTGTCACTGTTTTGTTTTGTTTTTTTCCCCCACATTTACTGAAGTATTAGTGACAAATAGAAATTGTACATATTTAAGGTGTAAAACATGATGTTTTTATAAACATATACATTATAAAATGATTACCACCATAAGGTTAGTTTACACTTTCATCACCTCACATAATTAACACTTTTGTGATAAGAATATTTAAGTACTTTCAAGTATGTAATACCATACTGTTAACTATAGTCATCATGCTGTATATTAAATTCCCATAGCATATTCATCTTATAACTGGAAGTTTGTATCTTTTGACCAACACCCCTACCCCATTTTCCCCACCCCCCTTAGTCCCTGGTAACCACCAATCTACTCTGTTTCTCTGAGTTCAGTTTATTTAGATCCCACATATAAGTGAAATTATGTTTCACTTCTGTTTATGGTTTATTTCACTTAGCAGAATGTCCTCCAAGTTCATCCATATTTTTACAAATGGCAGAACATCTATCTATATATATATAAAACATTTTCTCCATACATTCATTCATCTAGGGACAACTAGTGTTGTTCCCATATCTTGGCCACTGTGAATAATGCTACAATGAACAAAAAGGTGCAGATATCTCTTTGAGAATATACCCCAAAGTGGGATCAGTGGCTCATACGGTAGTTCTACTTTTTAAATTTTTGATGAACCTTGATACTGTTTTCCGTAGTAGTTGTACCAATTTACATTCCTACCAATAGTTCACAAGTTTCTCTCTTTTCCCTTGGCAACACTTATTATCCTTTGACTTTTTGATAATAGATATCCTAATAGATGTGAGATGACATTTTATTGGGATTGTTATTTGCATTTCTCTGATGATTTGTGATGTTGAGCATTTTTCCATATACCTGTTGGCTATTTGTATGTCTTATTTTGAGAAATGTTTATTCAGGTCATTTGCCTATTTTTCATTGGGTTATCTGTTTTTTCCTATTGATTATATAAAATCTTAATGTATTTTGGATTTTAACCTCTTATTGGATATATGATCTACAAATATTTTCTCCCATTCCAAGGGTTGTTTTTTCATTTACTTGATTGTTTCCTTTGCTGTGAAGAAACTTACTAGTTTGAAATAGTCCCACTTTAGTTTTGCTTTGGTAGCCTGAACTTTTGGTGTCAAATCCAAAAAACTCATTGTCAAGACCAATGTCAAGGAGCTTTCCCCTGATGTCTTCTCCTAGGATTTTCATGATTTTATGTCTTATATTTAAGTATTAAATCAACTTTGAGTTTAGTTTTATGTATAGTATAAGAGAGGAGTCCAGTTCTGGTTGTTTTGTATGTAGATGTTCAGTTTTCCCAACACCATTTATTGGAAAGACTGTCCTTTATCCATTGTGCGTTCTTGATGTCTTTGTCAAAGATTAGTTGTTTGTTTATGTGTGGGTTTATTTCTGGGCTCTGTATTCTCTTTCATTGACTACATATCTGTTTTCAACACAACACCATACTCTTTTGATTATTATAGCTTGGGTATATTATTCAAAAACAAGAATCATTTAATGCCTCCAGCCTTGTTCTCCTCATTCAGAATTGCTTTAGCTATTTCGAGTCTTTTTTAGTTCCATATGAATTTTATATCTGTTCTTTCTATTTCTGTGAAAAATGCCATTGGAATTTTAATAGGGATTGCTTTGAATCTGTAGATTGCTTTGTGTACTGTGGACATTTTAATAACATTAATTCTTCCAATCCATGAGAACAGAATATATTTCCATTTATTTGTGTCTTTTCCAATGTTGTTCATCAATGTTTTATAGGCTTTAGTGTACAAATCTTTCATCCCTTTGTTTAAATTTTATCTAAGTGTTATATTCTTTTTGATGCTGTGGTAAATGGGATTGTTTTTTTTACTGTCTTTTGGAATAGTGTGTTGTTAGTGTATAGAAATGAAACTGAGTTTTGTATGTTGATTTTGTATCTTGCAACTTTCCTGAATTGGTTTATTTATTTTAATAGTTATTTGGTGAAATTTTTAGATTTTTTTCTTTTTATATATAAGATAATGTCATCTGCAAACACTGGCAATTTTACTTCTTCTCTGATTTGGAGGATCTTTATTTATTTATTTATTTATTTGATGAATTGCTCTGGCTAGGACTTCTGTATTACGATGAATAGAAGTGGGGAGAGTGGACATCCTTGGCTTGTTCCTAATCTTAAAGAAAGAGCTTGCAGCTTTTCACCATTGAGTATGATGATAGCTGTGGGTTTGCCATATATGGCTTTTATTATGCTAATGTACACTCCTTCTATACCAAATTTGTTCAGAGTTTTTATCATGAAAGCATGTTGAATTTTATCAAATTCTTTTTCTGCACCTATTGTGATGATCATATGGTTTTTATCCTTCCTTGTATTTAAGTAATATCATACAATTATTGATTTGAGTATATTGAACCATCCTTTCATCCCAGGGATAAATCCTTCTTGACCATGCTGTATGATTCTGTCAATGTTCTGTTGAGATGTGGTTGCTGTTATTTTGAGGGATATTTCCATCTATGTTCATCAAGGAAATAGGCCTGTAATTTTCTTTTCTTTTAGTGTCCTTGTCTGACTTTGGTATCAAGGTAATGTTGTCCTAGTTTAATGAGTTTGGAAGTGTTATGTCCTCATCAGTTTTCTGGAAAAGTTTGAGAAGGATTGGTATTAATTCTAAATGTTTGGTAGAATTTCACCGGTAAGGCCATCTGGTCTTAGGCTTTTCCCTGTTGGGAGATTTTTGATTGCTGATGAAATCCTCTTTTCATTATTGATTTAATCAGGTTTTCTATTTCTTCTTGATTCAGTTTTGATAGATTATATGTTTCTTGGAGTTTACTCATTTTTTTCTAGGTTAGCCAACTTGTTGGCAAAGTATGTCTATAGCAGTCTCATAATCTTTTATATTTCTGTTGTATCAGTTGTAATGTCTCCTCTTGCATTTCTAATTTCATTTTTTGAGTCTTATCTCTTTTTAGTTAGTTTCGTTAAGGGTCTGCCAATTTTGTATATTTTTTTCAAAAAGTCAAGTCTTTTGTTGATATTTAAAATTCTGTTTTGTTTATTTCTCCTCTAATCTTTGTCATTTTCTTCTTTCTGCTAACTTTGGCCTCATTTTGTTCTTCTTTTTATAATTTCTTGAGGGGTAAATTAAAGTTGTTTGCGGTTATTCTTCTTTTTTAATTTTAATATATATCACTGTAAATTTCTCTCTTAGTACTGCTTTTAATGCAGCTCATATGTTTTGATATGCTGTAATTTTGTTTTTGTTTGTTTTGATATATATTCTAATTTCATTTTTGATTTATTCTTTGATCTAATTGTTTTTCAAGACTGTGTTGTTTAATTTCCAAATATTTGTGAATTTTTACAGTTTTCATTTTATGATGGATTTTTAATTTAATTCCATTTTGGTCAGACAAGATACATAGTAAGATTTAAATTTACTGAAATTTGTTGAGGCTTGTCTTTTAACCTAACATATGTATAATCTATCTTGTAGAACATTCTGTGACCACATTAGAAAAATGTATATTTTGCTGCTACTGTTTGCAATGTTCTGTGTATGTCTGCTAGGTCCATTTGGTCTATTATGCTGTTCAAGTCCATTGTTTCTTTATTGATTTTCTGTCTGGATGATCTATTCATTATTGAAAATGGGGTTTTGAAATCTTCTACTATTATTATATTGCCATATATTTCCCCCTTCAGATCTGTTAACATTAGCTTATATGTCTAGGTGCTCAGATATTGGATCACATATATTTTTAATTGTTATAACTTTCTGATGCATTGACAGTTTATCAATGTAAAATGACCTTCCTCATTTCTTGTCATTTTTTTTACTTAAATTTTATTTTGTTTATTGTAAATATACTCACTCTTATTTTCTTTTGCTTATTATCTGCAAGGAATATTTTCCCATTCCTCTCATTTTCAGACTGTGTGTGTCCTTAATTCTAATCTGAGTCTCCTATAAACCACATGTGGTTGAAATTTTTTAATTTAAATTTTGATTGGAGTACAGTTGATTTACAATGTTGTGTTAGTTTCAGGTGTAAAGCAAAGTGAATCAGTTATACATATATATATATCCACTCTTTTTTAGATTCTTTTCCCATATAGATCATTACAGAGTATTGAGATTTCCCTGTGCTATACAGTGATCTTTATCAGTTATCTATTTTATACATAGTAGTTTGTATATGTAAATCACAATCTCCCAATTTATCCTTGCTCCCCTTACCCATGGTAACCATAAGTTTGTTTTCTACATCTGTACCTCTATTTCTGTCTTGTAGATAAGTTCATTTGTACCCTTTTTTTAGATTCCATATATAAATGATATCATATGATATTTGTCTTTCTCTGTCTGACTTATTTCACTCAGTGTGACAATTTCTAGGTCCATTCATGTTGCTGCAAAAGGCATTATTTCATTCTTTTTTATGACTGAGTAATATTCCACTGTATATATGTACAACATTTTCTTTATTCATTCCTCTGTTGAAGGACATTTAGGTTGCTTCCATTTTCTGGCCATTGTAAATAGTGCTGCAATGAACATTGGGGTGCATGTATCTTTTCAAATTATGATTTTCTCTGGATAAATGACCAGGAATGGAATTGCTGGATCATATGGTAGCTCTATTTTTAGTTTTTTAAGGAACCTCCATAATGTTCTCCATAGTGGCTCTATCAAATTACATTCCCACCAACAGTGTAAAATGGTTCCCTTTTCTCCACACCCTCTCCAGCATTTATTGTTTGTAGACTTTTTGATGATGGCCTTTCTGACAAGTGTGAGGTGATACTTCATTGTAGTTTTGATTTGCATTTCTCTAATAATTAGTGATGTTGAGCATCTTTTCATGTGTTTGTTTCCATCTGTATGTCTTCTTTTGAGAAACGTCTATTTAGGTCTTCCACCCATTTTTTGATTGGGGTTTGTTTTTGTTCTTTTTTTCGGTATTGAGCTGCATGATCTGTTTGTGTATTTTGGAGATTAATCCTTTGTCATTTGTTTCATTTGCAAATATTTTCTCCATTCTGAGGGTTGTCTTTACGTCTTGTTTATGGTGTCCTTTGCTGTGCAGAAGTTTTTAAGTTTAGTTAGGTTCCATTTTTTATTTTTGTTTTTATTTTCATTACTCTAGGAGATGGGTCAAAAAAGATTTTGCTGCCATTTATCTCAAAGAGTGTTCTGCCTTGTTTTCCTCTAAGAGTATTATAATATCTGGTCTTACATTTAGGTCTTTAATACATTTTGAGTTTCTTTTTGTGTATGATGTTAGGGAGTGTTCTAATTTCATCCTTTTACATGTAGCTGTCCAATTTTCCCAGCACTTTATTGAAGAGACTGTCTTTTCTCCACTGTATTTTCTTGACTCTTTTGTCATTCATTAGAAGATGATAGGTGAGTGGGTTTATTCCTGTACTTTGTATCCTGTTCCACTGATCTATATTTCTGTTTTTGTGCCAGTACCATAATGCTTTGATAACTGTAGCTTTGTAGAATAGTCTTAAGTCAGGGAGCCTGATTCCTCCAGCTCCGTTTTTCTTACTCAAGATTGCTTTGGCTATTCGTGGCCTTTTGTGTTTCCATACAAATTGTAAATTTTTTTTGTTCTAATTCTGTGAAAATTGCCATTGGTAATTTGATAGAGATTTCATTGAATCTGTAGATTGTTTTGGGTAGTATAGTTATTTTAACAATATTGATTCTTCAAATCCAAGAATATGGTATATCTCTCCATCTGTTTGTGTCATCTTTGATTTCTTTCATCAGCATCTTATAGTTTTCAGGGTACAGGTCTTTTGCCTCCTTAGGTAGGTTTTTTCTTAGGTATATTATTCTTTTTGATGCAGTGGTAAAGGGGAATGTTTCCTTAATTTACTTTTCTGATCTTTCATTGTTAGTGTATTATAGGAATGCAAGAGATTTCTATGTATTAATTTTGTATCCTGAAACATTACCAAATTCATTAATGAGCTCTAGTAGTTTTCTGGTAGCATCTTTAGGATTTTCTATGTAGAGCATCATGTCATCTGCAAACAGTGACAGCTTTACTTCCTTCCCAATTTTGATTCCTTTTGTTTCTTTTTCTTCTTTGACTGTCGTGGCTAGGACTTCCAAAACTATGTTGAATGAGAGTGGCAGTGTGGACATCCTTGTCTTATTCCTGATTTTAGAGGAAACGTTTTCAATTTTTCATGATTGAGAATGACGTTTGCTGTGGGTTTGTCATATAATGGTTAAAATTTTTAAAAATTCATTTAGCCACTCCATGTCTTTTGATTGAGGCATTCAATCTATTTTTATTTAAAGTAATTAATGATTAGGACTTACTATTGCCGTTTTGTTACTTAATTACTGACTGTTTTATCATTCCTTTTCCCCTCTTTTACTCTCTTGCTCTCTTTATTTGTCACTTGTTCTACATAGGCAATGCAATCCCTATCAAAATCCTAGTGGTATTTTTAACAACAATATAAAAAAAAGTTCTAAAATTCATATGGAAATGCAAAACACCAGAAAGAGCCAAAACAATCTTGATAGAGAAGAACAAAGTCGGAGGAAACAGCACACTTGCTAATTTCAAAATATCTTACAAACCTCGAATAATAAAAACTGTATGTCGTAGACATAAAAACAGAATTTAGATCAAAGATACAATTTGAGAGCCCAGAAATAATCCTATGTATAAACAGACAAGTGATTTTTGGCAAGGCTACCAAGAATACACAATGGGGAAAGGAATGTTTCTTCAACAAATAGTGTTAAGAGTGCTGGGAATTCACAGAAAGAAAGAAAGAAAGAAAGAAAGAAAGAAAGAAAGAAAGAAAGAAAGAAAGAAAGAAAAGAAAAGAAGAAAGAAAAAAAGAAAATTGACCCTTATATTACACCATATACAAAAATTTTCTCAAAATTGATTAAAGAATTAAAACTATGATCTAGAAGTCTAAAATTCCTAAAAGAAAACATGGGGCAAAATCTTCATGACATTGATATTTGCAATGCTTTCTTGGATATAAAACCAAAAACACAAGCAACAAAATAAAACTTAGACAATTAAGACTACGTCAATGTAAAACATTTTCTGCACAGAAGAGGAAAGAATTAATAGAGTGGAAAGGTAAATTATCAGATGACATTTCTCCCATTGCAAACCATATATTTGAAAAGGATTAATATCCAGTATCTAAAGAACTTCTACCAGTCAAAGGAAAAAACAAATAACCTGATTAAAAATGGACTAATGACTTGAATATTCATTTCTCCAAAGAAGACATAAAGATAGCCAGCAGGTATATGAAGATGCCCAATATCACTAATCATTATTGAAATGGAAACCAAAATAACAATGAGATATCATCTCACATCTACTAGGATGGCTTATGTCAAAGTCAAACTGAATGTTGAGGTGCCTGTGGCAATTTCTTAAAATAAGACAACAGTGAAGTTTGTCTCATCAATTGACTCTTCTTTTATAAAAGATTTCTGTGTATCATACAATGCAGTTTGATAGCATTTTACTCAGAGTAGAATGTCTTTCAAAATTGGAGTCAATGCTCTCAAACCCTGCCACTGCTTTACCAACTAAGCTTATGTAATATTCTAAATACTTTGTTGTCATCTCAACCATCTTCACAGCATCTTCAAGAGAATTAGATTTCATCTCAAGAAACCACTTTTTTTTTGCTAATCCATAAGAAGCAACTCCTCATCCATTAAAGTTTTATCATGAGATTTTAGCAATTTAGTCACATCTTCAGGCTTCACTTCTAATTCTAGTTCTTTTGCCATTTCCACCACATCTGGAGTCACTTCCTCCACTGAAGTCTTGAATGACTTAATGTCATCTATTATGCTTGGAATTGAGTTTTTCCAAACTCCTGTTAATGTTGATATGTTGGCTTTTCCCATGAATTACAATTTTTCTTAATGGCATCTAGAATAGTGAATCCTTTCCAGAAGGCTTTTAACTTACTTTGCCCAGATTCATCTGAGGAATCACTATGTTTGGCAGCTATGTCCTTAGAAAATGTATTTCTTAAATAATAAGGAAAGTCAAATGACTTGAAATGAGAATAAGCCAAAATGACCCATTGCAACATTAATCTCCTTGTACTTCTCCATCAGAGCTTGTGAAAGACCAGGTGCATTTTCAATGAACAGTAATATTTTGAAAGGAATCTTTTTTCTGACCAGTAGGTCTCAGCAGTGAGTTTAAAATATTCAGTAAACCATATTGTAAACAGATGTGCAGTCATCCAGGCTTTGTTGTTCCATTTGTAGAGCCCAGGCAGAGTAGATTTAACATAATTCTTAAGGTCCCTAGGATTTTTGGAATGGTAAATGAGCATTGGCTTCAACTTAAATTCACCAGCTGTGTTAGCCTCTCACAAGAGAGTCAGCATGTCCTTTGAAGGTTTGAGGTCAGACATTGTCTTCTCCTCTCTAGCTATGAAAGACCTAGATGCCATCTTCTTCCAATAGAAAGATGTTTCATCTACATTGAAATCTATCATTTAGTGTAGTCACCTTCATTAGTTATCTTAGCTAGATCTCCTGGATAACTTTTTGCAGCTTCTATATCAGCACTTACACTTTGATGTTATCAAGATGGCTTCTTTCCTTAAACCTCATGAACCAACATCTGATAGCTTTAAACTTTTCTTCTGCAGCTTCAGCCTTCTCTTCTTCATTGAAGAGAGTTAGAACCTTGCTCTGGATTAGGCTGTGGCATAAAGGAATGTTGTGGCTGGTTTCATCTTTTATCCAGACCACTCAAACTTTATCCATATCAGCAATAAGGCAGTTTCACTCTCTTATCATTTGTGTGTTCACTGGAGTAGTACTTTTAAATTCATTTATGAAGTCTTCCTTTGCATTCAAAATTTGGCTGTGCATTCACAACTTGTCCATTTGGTACAAGAGGCCTAGCTTTCAGCCTCTCTCTACTTTTGACATGCCATCCTCACTAAGCTTAATCGTTTCTATGGTTTGATTTAAAGTGAGAGTCTTGCAACTCTTCCTTTAACTTGAACACTTAAAGGTCATTGTAAGATTATTAATTGGCCTAATTTCAATATTATGGTGTCTCAAGTAATAGGGAGGGAGAGAGATGGGGGAATGGTTGGTTGGTGGAGCAGCCAGAACTCACACCACATTTGTTCACTGTCTTGTATGAGCACAGTTTGTGGTGCCCCAAAATAATTACAATAGTAACACCAAAGATCACTGATCACAAATCATCATAAATATAATAATAATAAAAAGTTTAAAATATTGTGAGAATTACCAAAATTTCACACAGAGACATGAAGTGAGCAAATGTTGTTGGGAAAATGGTGGTGATAAACTTTCTTGATGCAGGGTTGCCACAGACCTTCTATTTGTAAAAACCACAGTATCCCCTAAGAACAATAATACAAAGCACAAACAAACAAGATATGCTTTTATAGTGTTGTTCAATGCTATATTTTCTCACTGATCTTTTATCTGGTCATTCTACCCATTATTGAAATTGGAGTACTGAAATTCCTAATTCTTAGGAATTCTAATTCTTCTAATTCTTCTCCCTTCAGTTCTGTCAATGTTTGCTTCATAAATTTTGGAGTTCTGATGTTGGTGCATATATATTTTAATTGATTAACGTTCTTGGTTAATTACCCCTTTTATTAATATACTTGTTCTTTGCTTCCTGTAACAATTTTTGACTTAATGTCTATTTTCTATGATATTTGTATAGGCACTACCGTTCTATTTTTCTTTCTGTTTGCATTAATTTTTTTTTTTTTCTATCCTTCAGTTTAAAACTACATGTGTCTTAAGATCTAAAGTGAATCTCTGGTAGGTAACATATAGGCAGATCATTTTTTTTTATCCATTCTGCCTATATGCTTTTGATTGGGGAGTTTATATTACATCTACTTTTAATGTACTGACTGATAAAACTTATTTTTGCATTTTGCTATTTATTTTCCATAAGTCTTATAGCTTTTTAGTCTCCCATTTCCTCCATTACTTCTTTCATTTATGTGTAGCTGAATTTTATAGTGACACATTTTAATTTCCTTATTATTTCCTTTCGTTTTGTGCATATTCTACTGACATATTTTGTGTGGTTTCCATGAGCATTACATATGACATTCTAAAAGTATAATAATATAATTTTAATTGATATAAAATTAACTCTAATTACATTCACAATCTCTTCTCCTATATAGCTCTGATGACACTTATGTCATATTAATTACATTTTTATACATAATATACCCTTAACATAAACTTAAAATTAATTTTACGCCCCATGTTTTAAATCATGTAGAAAATAAAAAGCGGAGTTACAAGCCAAAATAACAATAAAGATTTTTTTAAATTTACCATGTATCTAACTTTATTGGAGATATTTCTATTTTCATGTGTTTTCAAGTTAGTGTCTAGAGTCCTTTCACTTCAACCTGAAGGACTTTCATTAGCAACTCTTTTTTTTAATTTTTTAAAAAAATTTTTGGCTGTGTTGGGTCTTCGTTTCTGTGTGAGGGCTTTCTCTAGTTGTGGCAAGCGGGGGCCACTCTTCATCACGGTGCACGGGCCTCTCACTATCGCAGCCTCTCTTGTTGTGGAGCACAGGCTCCAGTCACGCAGGCTCAGTAGTTGTGGCTCACGAGCCTAGTTGCTCCACGGCATGTGGGATCTTCCCAGACCAGGGCTCGAACCCGTGCCCCCTGCATTGGCAGGCAGATTCTCAACCACTGCGTCACCAGGGAAGCCCAATTAGCAACTCTTGTTTTGCAGGTCTAGTTATATTGGACTCCTTCTGGTTTATCTGGTAATGTATTAATTTTCTACTGATTTTTGAAGGACAGTTTTCCTGCTATAGAATCCTATAGAGACAGGGTTTTTTTTCCTGCTTTCAGCAGTTTAAATATATCATCTCACTGTTTTCTGAGGTCCAAGGTTTTTGCTGATAGTTTCATTGAGAATCTTTTATACATCATGAGTCACTTTTCTCTTGCTGCCTTCAATATTCTTTCTTAAAATTATTTTTTGACTTTTGACAATTTGATTATTATATGTTTCAGTCTGAATCTCTTTGAGTTTATCCTGTCTGAACCTTCATTGAGCTGCCTGAATTTTTAGATTCACATCTTTCATCAAGTTTGGTATTATTTAGGCCATTATTTCTTCAAATAATCTCTCTACAGCTTTCTCTCTCTATTCTCTTTGTGAGACTCTTTTCATGCAAATATTGGTCTGTCTGATGGTTTCCCAAAATTCTATTAGGCTCTGCTAATTTTTTCCATTGTTTTATTTTTGTGTGTGTTCCTCAGATTTGATAAATTCAATTGTTTTGTCTTCAAACTATTTCTTCTGCCTGTTCAAATCTGGTTTGAACGATTTTAGTGAATTTTTCAATTCAGCATTTTTTCAACTCCAGAGTTTATTTCTTCTTATAATTTCTCTTTGTTGATATTCTCATTTTGAATATATATTGTTGTCCTGATTTTATTTAGTTATTTGTCATGTTTTCCATTAGCTCTTTGGGGATTTAAAGAGAGTTTTTTTTAACATCTTTGTCTAGCAAGTCCAGTGTTTGTGCATCCTCTGGGACTAGTTTCTTCCAATTTCTTTTCTTTTTTTTTTTCCTTCATGAGTTTCTGTTTCTTTGTATGCCTTGTGATGTTTTGTTGTTGTTGATAATTGGGTTTTTTTTGTTTGTTTTAAAGAGCCAAATCTCCCAGGTTTTTGCAGACTTGCTCTGTTCTTTGTTTATCTGTTGCCAATTAGCTGGAAAAGCTCTGAGCCTAGAAAGCAGCCCAAAATGAATGCTTAAGGTCTTTTCAACTCTTCTGAGTATGTCTATTGCCTGAACCTGCATATGGCTTCCTCAATTATTCTGTATTCATAACCACATTTGAATGTCTTAATTTTCCAAATATTCTCAGCCCAGATTCCCCTCAGGGCTTTAGATGGTCTGTTTTATGGCCCTACCTGTAATTTTTTGACCCAGGTGTCTGTGTGTCTATTGTCCCCTTCTGCTTTCACCAGCCATGGCTCCAATTTTCCTCACCTGATAGCCAAATTAGGGGAAACAGAAACCAGTCTATCAGACAGTTCAAAGACTAGTTAGAATTTAGCAAATAAGAGTTGCTTTACTTCTTTACTTTCTGTAGAAAGAATTGAAATCTGGACTGCCACTGTCTCCAGAATAAGACCTCACCATGCCAGGGAGAATGTGGAGCAAAAGCAAGTAAAACCACTACAAAATTTCCTATTGTTTAGAATATAACTTTTTTTTTTGATTGGGTGTTTGCTTGGTTGCTGTAGTATTTGGTATATATACACATATACCTAAAAATACAGTATTGGTATTATTATTTTACACAATTAAAGGAAGAAAGAGAAAATAAAACCACAGTGTCATTGATATTTATGCATATGTTTATTATTCCTAGTGTAATTTATTCCTGTGGATTTGAATAAGCATCTATAGTCACTTTCTTTGTAGATTAAGCACTTCCATTAATATATTTTTGTATGGATATATTTTTAAATTAATTTTTATTGGATTACAGAGGATTTACAATCTTGTGTTAGTTTCTGCTGTACCGCAAAGTGAATCAGTTACATATATATATATCTCCACTCTTTTTTAGATTATTTTCCCATATAGGTCATTAAAGAGTATTGAGTAGAGTCCCCTGTGCTATACAGTAGGTTCTTAATAGTTATCTATTTTATATGTAGTAGAGTTTATATGTCAATCCCAATCTCCCAATTTATCCCTCCCTCTCTTTCTCCTTGGTAACCATAAGTTTGTTTTCTACATCTGTGACTCAATTTCTGTTTTGTAAGTAGTTCATATCTATCATTGTTTTAAATTCAACATAAAAGCAATATTATATGATATTTATCTTTCTCTGTCTCACTTACTTCACTCAGCATGACAATCTCTAGATACATCCATGTCGTGGCGAATGGCATTATTTCATTCTCTTTTGTTGTCTGAGCAATAGTTCATTGTATACATGTACCACATCTTCTTTATCCATTCCTCTCTTGATGGAAATTTAGGTTGCTTCTGAGTCCTGGCTATTATAACAGTGCTGCAATAAATATTGGGGTGCATGTATCTTTCAAACTCTGGTTTTCTTCAGATATATGCCCAGGAGTGGTATTGTTGGATCACATGGTAGCTTTATTTTTTGTTTTTGAAGGAACCTCCATACTGTTCTCCATAGTGACTGTACCAATTTACATTCCCACCAACAGTGTAGGAGGGTTCCCTTTTATCTACACCCTCTCCAGCATTTAAAATCTGTAGATTTTTTTTCTGCCCAAAGAAGAACTCTATTGACATTAATTATTACATAATAATAAAAGCATTAATAAGCAGTTAATAAGAATTTTTAAACAAACATTTTATCCTAACAAATAGAATCTACTTAAGTAATTATTAAAATATATTCATGAAAAATATATTCTTAAATAAAATCATGAGAATTCTTCATATTCCAGAATACACTCTTATTACTCTTTCATTTTTATGATCTTTCATCTCTTCCTCTATCTGCACCTCAAAATCTAGCTGTCATAGCAAGAGATGGAGTAAGAAAACAAAACATTATTTAAAACACTGTTAGGCAAAAAATATTTTTTTAATTAATTTTTATTGGAGTATAGTTGCTTTACAAGGTTGTGTTACATTCTGCTGTACAGCAAAGTTAATCAGTTATACGTATAGCTATATCCCCTCTTTTTTTAGATTTGTTTCCCATTTATGTCACCACACAGCACTGAGTAGAGTTCCCTGTGCTATACAGTAGGTTCCCATTAGTTATCAATTTTATACATAGTATCAATAGTGTATATATGTCAACACTAATCTCTCAATTCATCCCACATACGTTTCTCCCTTGATGTCCATACATTTCTTCTCTACCTTTGTGTCTCTATTTCTGCTTTGCAAATAAGATCATCTGTACAATTTTTCTGGGTTCCATATATATGAGTCAATATAGGATATTTGTTTTTCCCTTTCTGACTTACTTCACTATGTATGACAGTTTCTAACTCTATCCATGTCTCTACAAATGAACCAACTTTGTTCCTTTTTATGGCTGAGTAATATTCCATTGTATATATGTACAACATTGTGCTACATTTTCTTTATCCATTCCTCCCTTGATGGACATTTAGGTTGCTTCCATGTCCTGGCTGTTGAAAATAGTGCTGCAGAAGAGACCTTCAAGATGGTGGAGGAGTAAGACATGGAGATCATCTACCTCCCCACAAATACATCAGAAATACATCTACATGCAGAACAACTCCTACAGAACACCTACTGAATGCTGGCAGAAGACTGCAGACTTCCCAAAAGGCAAGAAAATCCCCACGTACCTGGGTAGGACAAAAGAAAAACAGAGACAAAAGAATAGGGATGGTACTTGACCCTCTGGGAGGGAGCTGTGAAGGAGGAAAAGTTTCCACACACTAGGATGCCCCTTCACTGGCAGAGATGGGAGGTGGGCTGGGGGGAAGCTTTGGAGCAACGAAGGACAGTGCAGCAACAGGGGTGCAGAGGGCAAAGTGGAGAGATTCCCGCACAGAAGATCAGTGCCAACAAGCACTCACCAGGCTGAGAGGCTTGTCTGCTCACCCGCTGGGGCTGGTGGGGGCTCAGAGCTGAGGCTCGGGCTTCGGAGGTCAGATCCCAGGGAGAGGACTGGGGTTGGCTGGTGAACACAGCCTGAAGGGAGCTGGTGTGCCACAGCAAGCCAGGAGGCAGTCCAGGAAAATGTCTGGACCTGCCTAAGAGGCAAGAGACCATTGTTTGGGGTGTACGAGGACCTGCCTAAGAGGCAAGAGACCATTGTTTGGGGTGTACGAGGAGAGGTGATTCAGAGCACTGCCTAAATGAGCTCCAGAGATGGGCGTGAGCCACGGCTATCAGTGCAGACACCTGAGATGGGCGTGAAATGCTAAGGCTGCTGATGCAGCCACCAAGAAGCCTGTGTGCAAACACAGGTCACTATCCACACCACCCCTCCTGGGAGACTGTGCAACCAGCCACTGTCACGGTCCCGCGATCCAGGGACAACTTCACCAGGAGAACACACTGTGCACCTCACACTGTTGCAATGTCATGCAACAGCCTCACGGGAGGCTCGCCCCACATTCCATACCCCTCCCTCCAGCCCTCCTGGCCTGAGTGAGCCAGAGCCCCCTAATAACCTGCTAATTTAACCCTGTCCTGTATGAGTGAAGAAAAGATGCCCTCAGGCGACCTACATGCAGTGGTGGGGCCAAATCCAAAGCTGAACTCAAGGAGCTGTGCAAACAAAAAGAGAAAGGGAAATTTCTCCCAACAGCCTCAGAAGCAGTGGATTAAAGCTCCACAATCAGAGCTAGGAGAAGATGGTGGAAGAGTAAGACGTGGAGATCACCTTCCTCCCCACAGATATATCAGAAATACATCTACACGTGGAACTGCTCCTATAGAACACCCACTGAACACTGGCAGAAGACAACACACCTCCCAAAAGGCAAGAAACTCCCCACGTACCTGGGTAGGGCAAAAGAAAAAAGAAACAACAGAGACAAAAATAGGGATGGGACCTGCACCAGTGGGAGGGAGCTGTGAAGGAGGAAAGGTTTCCACACACTAAGAAACCCCTTTGTGGGCGGAGACTGAATGGCAGAGGGGGGAAGCTTCGGAGCCACGGAGGAGAGCGCAGCAACAGGGGTGCAGAGGGCAAAGCGGAGAGATTCCCGCACAGAGGAGCAGTGCCAACCAGCACTCACCAGCCCGAGAGGCTTGTCTGCTCACCTGCTGGGGTGGGCGGGGGCTGGGAGCTGAGGCTCGGGCTTCACGATATTGCAGGGAGAGGACTGGGGTTGGCGGCGTGAACACAGCCTGAAGGGGTTAGCACACCACAGCTAGCCGGGAGGGAGTCCAGGAAAACGTCTGGAGCTGCCGAAAAGGCAAGAGACTTTTTCTTGCCTCTTTATTTCCTGGTGTGCGAGGAGTTGGGATTCAGAGCGCTGCCTAAATGAGCTCCACAGACGGGCACGAGCCGCGGCAATCAGCGCGGACCCCAGAGACGGGCATGAAATGCTAAGGCTGCTGCTGCCACCACCAAGAAGACTGTATGCAAGCACAGGTCACTATCCACACGGCCCCTCCTGGGAGCCTGTGCAGTCCGCCACTACCAGGGTCCCGTAATCCAGGGACAACTTCCCTGGGAGAACGCACGGCACGACTCAGGCTGCTGCAACGTCACGCAGGCCTCTGCCGCTGCAGGCTCGCCCCGCATCCATACCCTTCCCTCCCCCGGGCCTGAGTGAGCCAGAGCCCCTGAAGAAGCTGCTCCTTTAACCCCGTCCTGTCTTAGCGAAGAACACACGCCCTCAGGCGACCTACACGCAGAGGTGGGTCCAAATCCAAAGCTGAAACCAGGGAGCTGTGCGAACAATGAAGAGAAGGGGAAATTTCTCCCAGCAGCCTCAGAGGCAGTGGATTAAAGCTCCACAAACAACTTGATGTACCTGCATCTGTGGAATACCTGAATAGACAACAAATCATCCCAAATTGAGGAGGTGGACTTTGGGAGCAAGATATATTATTTATTCCCCTTTTCCTCTTTTTGTGAGTGTGTATGTGTATGCTTCTGTGTGAGATTTGTGTGTATAGCTTTACTTTCACCATTTGTACTAGGGTTCTGTCCATCCATTTTTTCTGTTTTTTGTTTTTATTTTTACTTATTTATTTTTTCTTTTTTTCTTAATAATTATTTTTTTATTTTAATAATTTTATTTTATCTTACATTATTTTATTTTATTCTCTTTCTTTTTTTTTCTATTTTTTCTCCCTTTAATTCTGAGCCGTGTGGATGAAAGGCTCTTGGTGCTCCAGCCAGGCATCAGGGCTGTGCCTCTGAGGTGTGAGAGCCAACTTCAGGACACTGGTCCACAAGAGACCTCCCAGCTCCATGTAATATCAAATGGTGAAATTTTCCCAGAGATCTCCATCTCAACACCAAGACCCAGCTTCACTCAATGACCAGCAAGCTACAGTGCTGGGCACCCTATGCCAATCAACTAGCAAGACAGGAACACAAACCGACCCATTAGCAGAGAGGCTGCCTAAAATCATAATAAGACCACAGACACCCCAAAACACACCACCAGACATGGACCTGCCCACCAGAAAGACAAGATCCAGCCTCATCCACCAGAACACAGGCACTAGTCCCCTCCACCAGGAAGCCTACACAACCAAACTTAGACACTGGGGACAGACACCAAAAACAATGGTAACTACGAACCTGCAGCCTGCAAAAAGGAGACCCCAAACACAGTAAGATAAGCAAAATGAGAAGACAGGAAAACACAGAGCAGATGAAGGAGCAAGGTAAAGACCTAGCAGACCTAACAAATGAAGAGGAAATAGGCAGTCTACCTGAAAAAGAGTTCAGAATAATGATAGTAAAGATGATCCAAAATCTTGGAAAGAGACAAAATGCAAGAAACATTTAACAAGGATGTAGAAAAACTAAAGAGGAAACAAGCAACGATGAAAAACACAATAAATGAAATTAAAAATACTCTAGAAGGGATCAATAGCAGAATAACTGAGGCAGAAGAACGGATAAGTGACCTGAAGATAAAATAGTGGAAATAACTACTGCAGAGCAGAATAAAGGAAAAATAATGAAAAGAACTGAGGACAGTCTCAGAGACATCTGGGACACCATTAAATGCAACAACATTCGAATTATAGGGGTCCCAGAAGAAGAAGAGAAAAAGAAAGGGACTGAGAAAATATTTGAAGAGATTATAGTAGAAAACTTCCCTAATATGGGAAAGGAAATAGTTAATCAAGTCCTGGAAGCACAGACAGTACCATACAGAATAAATCCAAGGAGAAACACACCAGGACACATATTAAACAAGCTATCAAAAATTAAATATAAAGAAAACATATTAAAAGCAGCAATAGAAAAACAACAAATAACACACAAGGGAATCCCCATAAGGTTAACAGCTGATCTTTCAGCAGAAACTCTGCAAGCCAGAAGGGAGTGGCAGGACATACTTAAAGTGATGAAGGAGAAAAACCTACAACCAAGATTACTCTACACAGCCAAGATCTCATTCAGATTTGATGGAGAAATTAAAACCTTTACAGACAAGCAAAAGCTGAGAGAGTTCAGCACCACCAAACCAGCTTTACAACAAATGCTAAAGGAACTACTCTAGGCAAGAAACACAAGAGAAGGAAAACACCTACAATAACAAAACCAAAAAATTTAAGAAAATGGGAATAGGAACATACATATCGATAATTACCTTAAATGTAAGTGGATTAAATGCTCCCACCTAAAGACACAGACTGGCTGAATGGATACAAAAACAAGACCCATATATATGCTGTGTACAAGAGACCCACTTCAGACCTAGGGACACATACAGACTGAAAGTGAGGGGATGGAAAAAGATATTCCATGCAAATGGAAATCAAAAGAAAGCTGGAGTAGCAATTCTCATATCAGACAAAATAGACTTTAAAAATAAAGACTATTACAAGGGACAAAGAAGGACACTATATAATGCTCAAGGGATCGATCCAAGAAGAAGATATAACAATTGTAAATATTTATACACCCAACATAGGAGCACCTCAATACATAAGGCAAATACTAACAGCCATAAAAGCGGAAATCGACAGTAACACAATGATAGTAGGGGCCTTTAACACCCCACTTTCACCAATGGACAGATCATCCAAAATGAAAATAAATAAGGAAACACAAGCTTTAAATGATTCATTAAACAAGATGGACTTAATTAATATTTATAGGACATTCCACCCAAAAACAACAGAATACACATTTTTCTCAAGAGCTCATGGAACATTCTCCAGTATAGATCATAACTTTGGTGATAAATCAAGGCTTGGTAATTTTAAGAAAATTGAAATCGTATCAAGTATCTTTTCTGACCACCATGCTATGAGAGTAGATATCAATTACAGGAAAAGATCTGTAAAAAATACAAACACATGGAGGCTACACAATACACTACTTAATAACGAAGTGATCACTGAAGAAATCAAAGGGAAAATCAAAAAATACCTAGAACCAAAGGACAATGGAGACACGAGGACCCAAAACCTATGCGATGCAGCAAAAGGAGTTCAAAGACGGAAGTTTATAGCAATACAAGCCTATCTCAAGAAACAGGAAACAGCTCGAATAAACAACCAAACCTTGCACCTAAAGCAATTAGAGAAAGAAGAACAAAAATCCCCCAAAGTTAGCAGAAGGAAAGAAATCATAAAGATCAGATCAGAAATAAATGGAAAAGTAATGAAGGAAAGAATAGCAAAGTTCAATAAAACTAAAAGCTGGTTCTTCGAGAAGATAAACAAAATTGATAAACCATTAGCCAGACTCATCAAGAAAAAAAGGGAGCAGACTCAAATCAATAGAAATAGAAATGAAAATGGAGAAGTAACAACTGACACTGCAGAAACACAAACGATCATGAGAGATTACTACAAGCAACTGTATGCCAAAAAAATGGACAACCAGGAAGAAATGGACAAATTCTTAGAAATGCACAACCTTCCAAGACTAAACTAAGAAGAAATAGAAAATATGAACAGACCAATCACAAGCGCTGAAATTGAAACTGTGATTAAAAATCTTCCAACAAACAAAAGCCCAGGACCAGACGGCTTCACAGGCGAATTCTATCAAACATTTAGAGAAGAGCTAACACCTATCCTTCTCAAACTCTTCCGAAATATTGCAGAGGGAGGAACACTCCCCAACTCATTCTACGAGGCCACCATCACCCTGATACCAAAACCAGACAAAGATGTCACAAAGAAAGAAAACTACAGGCCAATATCACTGATGAACAGACATGCAAAAATCCTCAACAAAATACTGGCAAACAGAATCCAACAGCACATTAAAAGGATCATACACCATGATCAAGTGGGGTTTATTCCAGGAATGCAAGGATTCTTCAATATAGGCAAATCAATCAACGTGATACACCATATTAACAAACTGAAGGAGAAAAACCATATGATCGTCTCAGTAGATGCAGAGAAAACTTTCGACAAAATTCAACACCCATTTATGATAAAAACCCTGCAGAAAGTAGGCATAGAGGGAACTTTCCTCAACATAATAAAAGCTATATATGACAAACCCACAGCCAACATCATCCTCAATGGTGAAAATTGAAAACATTTCCACTAAGATCAGGAACAAGACAAGGTTGCCCACTCTCACCACTATTATTCAACATAGTCTTGGAAGTTTTAGCCACAGCAATCAGAGAAGAAAGAGAAATAAAGGAATCCAAATTGGAAAAGAAGAAGTAAAGCTGTCACTATTTGCAGATGGCATGATGCTATACATAGAGAATCCTAAAGATGGTACCAGAAAACTACTAGAGCTAATCAATGAATTTGGTAAAGTAGCAGGATACAGAATTAATGCACAGAAATCTCTTGCATTCCTATACACTAATGATGAAAAATCTGAAAGAGAAATTAAGGAAACACTCCAATTTACCATTGCAACAAAAAGAAAAAAAATATCTAGGAATAAACCTACCTAAGGAGACAAAAGAACTGTATGCAGAAAATTATAAGACACTGATGAAAGAAATTAAAGATGATACAAATAGATGGAGAGACATACCATGTTCTTGGATTGGAAGAATCAACATTGTGAAAATGACTCTACTACCCAAAGTAATCTACAGATTTAATGCAATCGCTATCAAACTACCACTGGCATTTTTCACAGAAATAGAGCAAGAAATTTCACAATTTGTATGGAAACACAAAAGATCCCGAATAGGCAAAGGAATCTTGAGAACGAAAAATGGAGCAGGAGGAATCAGGCTCCCTGAATTCAGACTATACTACAAAGCTACAGTAATCAAGACAGCATGGTACTGGCACAAAAACAGGAACATAGATCAATGGAACAGGAGAGAAAGCCCAGAGATAAACCCATGCTCATATGGTCACCTTATCTTTGATAAAGGAGGCAAGCATATACAGTGGAGAAAAGACAGCCTCTTCAATAAGTGGTGCTGGGAAAACTGGACAGGTACATGTAAAAGTATGTAATTAGAACACACCCTAACACCATACACAAAAATAAACTCAAAATGGATTAAAGACCTAAATGTAAGGCCAGACACTCTCAAATTCTTAGAGGAAAACATAGGCAGAACATTGTATGACATAAATCACAGCAAGATCCTTTTTGACCCAGCTCCTAGGGAAATGGAAATAAAAACAAAAATAAAAAAATGGAACCTAATGAAACTTAAAAGCTTTTGCACAGCAAAAGAAACCATAAACAAAACCAAAAGACAACCCTCAGAATGGGAGAAAATATTTGCAAATGAAGCAACTGACAAAGGATTAATCTCCAAGATTTACAAGCAGCTCGTGCAGCTCAAAAAAAATAAAACAAACAAACCCAATCCAAAAATGGGCAGTAAACCTAAATAGACATTTCTCCCAAGAAGATATACAGATTGCCAATAAACACATGAAAGAATGCTCAATATCATTAATCATTAGAGAAATGCAAATCAAAACTACAATGAGATATCATCTCACTCCGTTCATAATGGCCATCATCAAAAAATCTAGAAATGATAAATGCTGGAGAGGGTGTGGAGAAAAGGGAACACTCTTGCACTGTTGGTGGGAATGTAAATTGATACAGCCACTATGGAGAACAGTATGGAGGTTCCTTAAAAAAACTAAAAATTGAACTATCATATGACCCAGCAATCCCACTATTGGGCATATACCCTGAGAAAACCATAATTCAAAAAGAGTCATGTACCAAAATGTTCATTGTAGCTCTATGTACAACAGCCAGGACATGGAAGCAACCTAGGTGTCCATCATCGTATGTTTGGATAAAGAAGATATGGCACATAAATACAATGGAATATTACTCAGCCATAAAAAGAAACGAAATTGAGTTATTTGTAGTGAGGTGGATGGAGTTAGAGTCTGTCATACAGAGTGAAGTAAGTCAGGAAGAGAAAAACAAATACAGTATGCTAACACATATATATGAAATCTAAGGGGAAAAACCAAAAAAAAGGGTCATGAAGAACCTAGTGGTAAGACGGGAATAAAGACACAGACCTACTAGAGAATGGACTTGAGGATATGGGGAGGGGGAAGGGTAAGCTGTGACAGAGTGAGAGAGTGGCATGGACATATATACACTACCAAACGTAAAATAGATAGCTAGTGGGAAGCAGCCACATAGCACAGGGAGATCAGCTCTGTGGTTTGTGACCACCTAGAGGGGTGGGATATGGAGGGTGGGAGGGAGGGAGACGCAAGAAAGAAGAGATATGGGAACATATGTATATGTATAACTGATTCACTTTGTTATAAAGCAGAAACTAACACACCACTGTAAAGCAATTATAGTCCGATAAAGATGTTAAAAAAAAAAAAAAGCTTGACATACCCTGCGTCTGTGGAATGCCTGAATAGACAACAACTCATCCCAAAATTCACACGGTGGATTTTTGGAGCAACTGTAGACTGGAGCTTTGCTTTCTGCAAATAATTTATTACTGGTTTTATGTTTACCTTAGTTAAGTATTTAGGGTTTATTTTCGTTGGTAGATTTTTTTATTGATTTGGTTGCTCTCCTCCTTTATATATATATATATATATATATATATATATAATTTTCCTTTTTCTTTTTCTGTGAGTGTGTATGTGTTTGCTTCTTTGTGTGAGTTTGTCTGTATAGCTTTGCTTTTACCATTTGTCCTAGGGTTCTCTCTGTCCGTATTTTTGGTTTTTTTTGTATAGATCTTAGCAAGTGCTATCATTGGTGGATTTGTTTTTTGGTTTGGTTGCTCTCTTCATTTTTTTCTTTTTTTATTACTTATTAATATTTTTTATTTTTAATAATTTTTCTTCATTTTTTATTTTATTAACATTTATTTTATTTTATTTTTCTTTTTTCTTTCTTTTTTCTCCCTTTTCTTCTGAGCTGTGTGGCTGACATGGTTTTGGTGCTCCAGCCAGGTGTCAGGCCTGTGCATCTGAGATGGGAGAGCTAAGTTGGGGACATTGGTGCACCAGAGAACTCCTGGCTCCATGTGATATCAAACGGGGTAAGCTCTCCCAGAGATCTCTATCTCCCAGCTCCACTCAACGAGCAGCAGGCTATAGCGCTAGACAACCTATGCCAAACAACTAGCAAGACAGGAACACAACCCGACCCATTAGAAGAGAGGCTGCCTAAAATCATAATAAGGTCACAGACACCCGAAAACACACCACTGGACGTGGTCCTGCCCACCAGAAAGAAAAGATCCAGCCTCATCCACCAGAACACAGGCACCAGTCCCCTCCACCAGGAAGCCTACACAAACCACTGAACCAACCTTAGCCACTGGGGGCAGACACCAAAAACAACAGAAATTACGAACCTGCAGCCTGCAAAAATGAGACCCCAAACACAGTAAGTTAACCAAAAAGAGAAGACAGAGAGAAACAAAGCAGATGAAGGAGCAAAGCAAAAACCCACCAGAACAAACAAATGAACAAGAAATAGGCAGTCTAGGTGAAAAAGAATTAAAAGAAATAATAGCAGAGATGATCCAAAATCATGGAAATAGAATGGAGAAAATACAAGAAACATTTAACAAGTACCTACAACTAAAGAACAAACAAACAAGGATGAAAAACACAATAAATGAAATTATATATCCTCTAGAAGGAATCAATAGCAGAATAACTGAGGCAGAAGAATGGATAAATGAGCTGGATGATAAAATAGTGGAAATAACTACTGCAGAGCAGAATAAAGAAAAAAAGAATGGAAAGAACTGAGGACAGTTTCACAGATCTCAGGGACAACATTAAACGCACCAACATTCGAATTATAGGGGTCCCAGAAGAAGAAGAGAAAAATAAAGGGACTAAGAAAATATTTGAAGAGATTATAGCTGAAAATTTCCCCAACATGGGAACGGAAATAGTGAGTCAAGTCCAGGAAGCACAAAGAGTCTCATACAGGATAAATCCAAGGAGAAACATGTCAAGACATATTAATCAAACTATAAAAAATTACATACAAAGAAAAAAATATTTAAAAATATTAAAAATATTAAAAGCAGCAAGGGAAATACAACAAACAACATACAAGGGAATCCCCATGAGGATAACGGCTGATCTTTCAGCAAAAACTCTGCAAGCTAGAAGAGAGAGGCAGGACATATTTAAAGTGATGAAAGGGAAGAATCTACAACCAAGATTATTCTACCCAGCAAAGATCTCATTCAGATTTGATGGAGAAATTAAAAACTTTACAGACAAGCAAAAGTTAAGAGAATTGAACACCACCAAACCAGCTTTACAACAAATGCTAAAGGAATTTCTCTATGCAGGAAACACAAGTAAAGGAAAAGACTTACAATAACAAACACAAAACATTTAACAAAATGGTAATAGGAACATATATATTGATAACTACCTTAAATGTAAATGGAATAAATGCTCAAACCAAGAGATATACACGGGCTGAATGGATACAAAAACAAGACCAGTATATATGCTGTCTACAAGAGACCCACTTCAGACCTAGGGACACATACAGACTGAGTGAGGGAATGGAAAAAAATATTTCATACAAATGGAAATCAAAAGAAGCTGGAGTAGCAATTCCCATATCAGATAGACTCTTTAAAATAAAGACTATTACAAGAGACAAAGAAGAACACTACATAACGATGAAGGGATGACACCAAGAAGAAGATATAACAATTGTAAATATTTATGCACCCAACTTAGGAGCACCTCAATACATAAGGCAAATGCTAACAGCCATAAAAGGGGAAACCGACAGTAACAAAACCATGGTAGGGGACTTGAACACCCCACTGTAACCAATGGACAGGTCATCCAAAATGAAAACAAATAAGGAAACACAAGCTTTAAATGATACATTAAATGAGATGACTTAATTGATATTTATAGGACATTCCATCCCCAAACAACAGAATACACTTTCTTCTCAAGTGGTCATGGAACATTCCCCAGGATAGATCATAGTTTGGGTCACAAATCAAGCCTTGGTATTTTAAGAAAATTGAAATCAATCAACTATCTTTTCCGACAACAATGCTATGAGACTAGATATCAATTACAGGAAAAATTGTGTGGAAAATACAAACACATGGAGGCTAAACAATACACTACTAAATAACCAAGAGATCACTGAAGAAATCAAAGAGGAAATTAAAAAATACCTAGAAACAAATGACATGAAAACATGACGACCCAAAACCTATGGGATGCAGCAAAAGCAGATCTAAGAGGGAAGTTTATAACAATAAAATCCTACCTCAAGTAACAAGAAACATTTCAAATAAACAACCTAACTTTACACATAAAGCAATTAGAGAAAGATGAACAAAAAACCCCCAAAATTAGCAGAAGGAAGGAAATCACAAAGATCAGAGCAGAAATAAATGAAAAAGAAATTAAGTAAACAATAGCAAAGATCAATAAAACTAAAAGCTGTTTCTTGGAGAAGATAAACAAAATTGATAAAGCATTAGCCAGACACATCAAGAAAAAAAGGGAGAAGTCTCAAATCAATAGAATTAGAAATGAAAAAGGAGAAATAACAACTAACATTGCAGAAATACAAAGGATCATGAGAGATTGCAACAAGTAACTATATGACAATAAAATGGACGACCTGGAACAAATGGACAAATTCTTAGAAAGGCACAACCTTCCGAAACTGAACCAGGAAGAAATAGAAAATATAAACAGACCAATCACAAGCACTGAAATTGAGACTGTGATTAAAAATCTTCCAACAAACAAAAACCCAGGACCAGATGGCTTCACAGGTGAATTCTATCAAACATTTAGAGAAGAGCTAATACCTATCCTTCTCAAACTCTTCCAATATATACCAGAGGGAGGAACATGCCCAAACTCATTCTACGAGGCCAATATCACCCTGATACCAAAACCAGACAAAGATGTCACAAAGAAAGAAAACTGCAGGCCAATATCCCTGATAAATATAGATTCAAAAACCCTTAACAAAATACGAGCAAACAGAATCCAACAGCACATTAAAAGGATCATACACCATGATCAAGTGGGGTTTATCTCAGTAATGCAAGGATTCTTCAATATACGTAAACCAATCAATGTGATACACCATATAAGCAAATTGAAGGATAAAAAACATATGAACATCTCAATAGATGCAGAAAAAGCTTTCAACAAAATTCACCACGCATTTAAGTTAAAAACCCTCCAGAAAGTAGACATAGAAGGAACTTACCTCAACATAATAAAGGCCATATATGACAAACCCACAGCCAACATCATTCTCAATGGTGAAAAATTGAAACCATTTCCCCTAAGATAAAAAAAAGGTAAGGTTGCCCACTCTCGCCACTATTATTCAACATAGTTTTAGAAGTTTTAGCCACATCCATTAGAGAAGAAAAAGAAAGAAAATGAATCCAAATCGGAAAACAAGAAGTAAAGTTGTCACTCTTTACAGATGAAATGATACTATACATAGAGAATACTAAAGATGCTACCAGGAAGCTACTGGAGCTAATCAATGAATTTGGTAACATAGCAGGATACAAAATTAATGCACAGAAATCCCTTGCATTCCTATACACTAATGATGAACAATCTGAAAGAGAAATTAAGGAAACACATTTACCTTTGCAACAAAAATAATAATATACCTAGGAATAAACCTACCTAAGGAGACAAAAGACCTGTATGCAACAAACTATAAGACAGTGATGAAAGAAATTAAAGATGATACAAACAGATGGAAAGATATATCATGTCCTTGGATTGGAAGAATCAACATTGTGAAAATGGCTATCCCAACCAAAGCAATCTATATATTCAACGCAATCCCTATCAAACTAGCAATGGCATTTTTCACAAAACTAGAACAAAAAATATCACAATTTGTATGGAAACAAAAAAGGCGCTGAATAGCCAAAGCAATTTTGAGAAAGAAAAACGGAGGTGGAGGCATCAGGCTCCTGGAATTCAGACTATGCTACAAAGCTACAGTAATCAAGACAGTATGGTACTGGCACAAAAACAGAAATATAGATCAATGGAACAGGATAGAAAGCCCAGAGATTTACCCCCACACATATGGTCACCTTATTTTTGATAATGGAGGCCAGAATATACAATGGAGAAAAGACAGCCTCTTCAGTAAGTGCTGCTGGGAAAACTGGACAGCTACATGTAAAAGAATGGAATTAGAGCACTCCCTAGCACCATACACAAAAATAAACTCAAAATGGATTAAAGACCTAAATGTAAGGCCAGACACTATCAAACTCTTAGAGGAAAACATAGGCAGAACACTCTATAACATAAATCACTGCAAGGTCCTTTTTGACCTACCTCCTAGAGAAATGTACATAAAAACAAAAATAAACCAATGGGACCTAATGAAACTTAAAAAGCTTTTGCACAGCAAAGGAAATCATGAACAAGATGAAAAGACAACCCTCAGAATGGGAGAAAATTTTTGCAAATGAAGCAACTGACAAAGGGCTGACCTCCAAAATTTACAAACACCTCATGCAGCTCAATATCAAAAGCAGAAACAACCCAATACACAAATGGCCAGAAGACCTAAATAGACATTTCTGCAAAGAAGATATACAGATTGCCCACAAACACCTGAAAGGATGCTCAACATCACTAATCATTAGAGAAATGCGAATCAAAACTACAATGAGGTATCTCCTCACATGCGTCAGAATGGCCATCATCAAAAAACCTACAAACAATAAATGCTGGAGAGGGTGTGGAGAAAAGGGAACCCTCTTGCACTGCTGGTGGGAATGTAAATTGATACAGCCACTATGGAGACCAGTATGGAGGTTCCTTAAAAAACTAAAAATAGAACTACCATTTGACCTAGCAGTCCCATTACTGGACATATACTCTGAGTAAACCATAATTCAAGGAGTCATGTACCAGAATGTTCATTGCAGCACTATTTCCAGTAACCAGGACATGGAAGCAACCTAAGTGTCCATCGACAGATGAATGGATAAGGAAGCTATGGCACATATATACAATGGAATATTACTCAGCCAAAATGGAAATAAAATTGAGTTATTTTTATTGAGGTGGATGGACGTATAGTCTGTCATACAGTGTGAAGTAAGTCAGAAAGAGAAAAACAAATATCATATGCTAACACATATATATGGAATCTAAAAAAAAAAAAAGGTTCTGATGAACCTAGTGGCAGGACAGGAATAAAGATGCAAACGTAGAGAATGGACTTGGGGACACAGGGAGGGGGAAGTGTCAGCTTGGACGAAGTGAGAAGGTGGCATTGACATATATACACTGCCAAATGTAAAATGATCACTAGGGGGAAGCAGCTGCATAGTACAGGGAGATCAACTCGGTGCTTTTTGACCACCTAGAAGGGTGGGATAGGGAGGGTAGGAGGGAGGCGCAAGAGGGAGGGGATATGGCGATATATGTATACATATATCTGATTCACTTTGTTTTACAGAAGAAACTAACACATTGTAAAGCAATTATACTCCAGTAAAGTTGTTAAAAAAAAAAAAAAAGTGTTCCGCCTATGTTTTCTTTTAAGGGTTTTATAGAATCCACTATTACATTTAGGTCTTTAATCCATTTTGAGTTTCTTTTTGTTTATGGTGTTAGAGAATTTTCTAATTTTGTTGTTTTACATGTAGCTGTCCAGTTGTCCTGGCACCATTTATTGAAGAGACTGTCTTTTCTCCATTGTATATTCTTGCATCCTTTGTCATATATTAGGTGACCATAGGTGCATGGGTTTATCTTTGGACTTTCTATCCTGTTCCATTGATCTATATTTGTTTTTCTGTGCCACTACCATACTATTTTGATGACTGTAGCTTTGTAGTATAGTCTGAAGGTAGGGATCCTGAATCCTCCAGCTCCGTTTTTCTTTGTCAAGATTATTTGGCTATTCAGTGTCTTTTGTGTTTCCTTACAAATTGTAAAATTTTTTGGTCTAATTTTATGAAAAATGCTATTGTTAATTTGATTGGGATTTCATGGAATCTGTAGATTACTTTGGGTAGTATAGTAATTTTGACAATACTGATGCTTCCACTCCAAGAACATGATATATCTCTCCATCTGTTTGTGTCACCTTTCTTTTTTTCATCAGTATCTTATAATTTTGTGAGTACATGTCTTTTGCCTCCATAGGTAGATTTGTTGCTAGGTATTTTATTCTTTTTGATACAGTGGTAATAGTGATTGTTTCCTTAATTTCTCTTTCTGATCTTTCATTGTTAGTGTATAAGAATGCAAGAGATTTCTGTGTATAAATTTTGTATCTTGCAACTTTACCAAATTCATTGGTGAGCTCTAGCAGTTTTCTGGTACCATCTTTAGGGTTTTCTATGTATAGTATCATGTCATGTGCAAGCAGTGATGGCTTAACTTCTTCTTTTCCAATTCGAATACTTTTATTTCTTTTTCTGTGGCTAGAAATTCCAAAACTATGTTGAATAAAAGTGGCAGGAGTGGACATTCTTGTCTTGTTCCTGATCTTATAAGAAATGTTTTCAGTTTTTCACTGTTGAGAATGATGTTTGCTGTGCGGTTGTTGTATATGGCCTGTATTATATTGAGGTAGGTTCCCTCTATGCCCACTTTCTGGAGAGATTTTGTCATAAATGGCTATTGAATTTGGTCAAAAGCTTTTTTTCTGCATCTGTTGAGATGATCATAAAGTTTTTATTCTTCAATTTTTTGATGTCATATATCACACTGATTGCTTTGTTTATATTGAAAAATCCTTGCATCCCTGTGAGAAATCCCACTTGATCATGGTTTATGATCCTTTTAATGTGTTGTTGGATTCAGTTTGCTACTATTTTTTTTTTTTGAGGATTTTTGTGGCTATGTTCATCAGTGATATTGGCCTGTAACTTTTTTTTGATGGGATATAACGTTTGTATTTTTTAATAGACTTTATTTTTAAAGTACTTTTAGGTTCACTGCACAATTGAGTGGAAGGTACCGAGATTTCCCATATGCCTCCTGTCCCCATATATACACAGCGTATCAGACTGTCAACATCCTGCACCACAGTGGTGCATTTATTACAGTTGATGAATCTACACTGACATTATTATCTTCCAAATTCTATAATTTACATTGAGATTCTCTCTTGGTGTTGTGCAGTCTATAGTTTCAACAAACGTATAGTGACATATACCCACTGATGTTGTGGTAACCAGAGCATGCACTGGATATTGAGAGGGGTCTCCCCTTTGCTCTGTGGTTGTCACGGCCCTGTCAGAGGTGGAGTCTGCTTCCACGTTTTTGGAGTTAAGTTCCCCAGATCTGTTTTGTAGCTGTGTTTCTGATATGCAGTGTGCAGTAGGTGGGATTGGAGCACTCCCACTGAGAGGGAAGCCACTGAGTAATCCTTCTCTGGAGTTGTTCACCTGTGGGTGTGCTCTTTTCTTTCACCCATTTTGTGAGCTCTCAGATTACATTGTTGTTGGCACTGCTCTCAGCCTTACCTTAACTGTGGTTATGCTGGCAATTGGCCCTGATGTCTCTCAGACATTGTTTTCACCAGGCCACCAGCATAGATCCACTGAAGTCAGGTCCCAGGATTGCAGTAATCATGGATCTGGACCCACTGTGGGTACTATGAGGGCAGCTCAGTCTCTGGCCTCGCCCAACCCCCATGTATATGTGCCCACAAAATCTACAGCTGCTAAAGATAGACCCGTCTTGGCTGCAGGAGCACTCGTTGTCTGTTCAGATGTTCTGTAGGTGCTGAGTTTACAAAGCCAGCCACGATGGTGTCAATTCATGGTTTGTGCAGCTGTGAGGAGAGATTACAACTCTTCTTCCTTAGTTGCATGGCCCCTGGGGTTCAGCTGTGGTTTGAGCCCCACCTCTGCATGAGGGCCACCCACAGGGGTCTGCTCCCAAGGCTGCCCCAGAACACACGAGTCCACCTTGGCAAGGACAGGGCGTGGAGGCGGATTCCACAGCCACCAGGGTTGTGGGATCCCCAGTGTAAATGGGGTGCATGGGGGAGCCGGTGGCCATGGGTGTGAGAGAGCTGGCCATGGTGCAGATTTCCTTCCGTTATTTGAATGTATTTATAGTAGTTTCTTTGAAATAGTCATCTGCTAAATCCAACTTCTTGGCCCACTCAGACACAGTTTTTACTGTTTATTTTCCAGAATATGCGTCACACGTTTCTGCCTTTTTGGCATTTCTTGTAATTAAAAAAAAAACTGGACATATAATTTATTATAGCAACTCTGATTTCTTATTTTCTTTGTTTATCTTCTGAGAGTTTTTGTTTTTGTTCGATTGATTTTATTTTTTAAGTAACCTACCTGGAATTAATCTGCAGAATCTATCACCCCTGCATTGTGTGTCTGCTAATGTATCTGATTGGTTTAAAATTTTAATTCTAACTTTTTAGCCTGTCTTTTTAGGGGTCTCCTCTGTATCGATCGATCTGTATCGATCATTGATCAGTTAATAATCGGCCAGAGTTTGTGCTCAAACATCTTTAGTCTTTAAAGCTTCCATTCACTACTGGTAGATCTATGTTTGCTTTGGGTATTTTATTCAAATCAGGCAAGTTTCAAGTATTCTGTGGTTTTTATTTTCCACCAAGTTCTCTCAGATCTCCACGGCAATTGCTGTAAGGGTCTCAGACAACCAGAGATATGGGAATGCTAATAAAGCCACTAGTGAGTATCTAATTTTCAGACTCTGCATATGAAATTTTGGCTAGAATTCAGGTTCCTATTGCTCTAACTGAGATCACAGCCTCAGGCTAGGAGCACGCTGGGTTTTTCCATACACTACTGAACAAGAGTTTCCTGTTCTCTCTTCCAAAGTAGTCAGTTCCTATGGCAGCAAACTGCTGGTTTTCACAGCCACTTTTTCACTTGTAGGTGGGGATGGGGAACTCCCCATGCAAGAATGAACTGACTCCAATTGTTCTTACCTAAAGTTCATCTTTTTCTTTTTTTTTTTAGTTATCTCTTCTCAATTTATTTGCCTTTGTTCAATATTCAGAACCCATAATTGCTTTTGACTATTTTATTCAGTTTTATAGTTGTTTTTATGGAAAGGATATGCCAACCTTTTCATTCTTCCTTAGCTGTATGTTCTACTTCTTCCCATCATTTTCTTTTTATTTATAATATACAAAATAGAAGACATAGCTTTCTATATGCATTATAAGTGAGACAAAGTATTTACAATTTATTTTCTAAATTCTTAATTCATAATGGTTATAGCAACTGAAACCAACAAATCAGTTTTAAAATGACTGATTCATAGATCCAAGTGAACAAAATCTTTATATGAAATCACTGTTCCCTTGGGAATGACAATCCACGGGCTTACCTTTCTTTCAAAATTACTTTTATTTGCTGCCCGATTCAGTGTATCTTATATATCAGATTCATTCTTTATTCCTTTTATACTGTGCTTTTTGGAATCCTGCGACCAACAAGGAATGCCTCAGAGGTGGTCATTGGGCAGTTAACTACTCTGCAATGCTAAGCATTTAGATTACTGGTCCTCACTCTTTCAAATCAGAATAACTTAATCTCAGTAGATTTTATATGCTAGGTTTCCACATAAAATTTTGTAGGAAGAAAGAGTACCATGCATTTAAAAAGACTGCCTTAAAAAAAATAAATAAAAACACTGCCTTAAAGAAATATACTGAAGATTTATTTAGTTGTGAGATGTGAGCATTCAAAATCACTTAAGTGGAATATACATATTACTCTTGTTAATGCTTCTGAGCTTAAATACCTGTTCTTAGTGAATTCGAGCAACATTCTGAAAAGCAAAAGTAAAGGCAGCATAGCCCACCTCACTCATTAAATAAAATTTGGCATACAGATAAACAGGATTTGGGCTTACTAAGTCCTTAAGACAAAACAGGACGCTTTACAGGTTATCCTTTTTAAAATTGACTCCCTATTACTCTAAATGAAATTATAACTACTTCAGAATATTTAACAGCATCCCTTTCTTAATTTAGTTACTATTCCCTTGTGAATTTTTGTAAAAATTACTTAAGCATGTATTAGTAAGTTATATAGCATGGTTTAAACAAGATGAGAGAATGATTATGACAATACCTTTAGTTGAAGAATAGAATGTGGAAAAGTTATCATTTTTACTTCACTAAATAACATTTATGTTAAGAGTAAAACCATAAATAATCTGTTATGGAAATTTATCTAAGGTCTTTAATAAACTGTATATACTAAAGTTATAATTTAGTTATTTTGAAGTCAAATTATTTTTATTTATGCTTTCATCTGGGAGCTGTAAGCTTGCATAGAGAGAAAAAATCGTTACAATTAAACTTTGATTAATTTAAATTATTATTGAATTGAGGGTTCTTAAAGTTAAAACATGGTTTATTGAAGATTATGGGGAAAATAATTTTGTTTTTCCTTTTTCAAATCTTGGATGTGAGAATGCACTTAACATCTTTTGAAGAAAAAATTTTAAAATACCCCAACTTGTGAAGATAGAATCTTTCAAGAATGTGTTTCATCCTAAGAATTACTTTGAATTTTTCAGCACTAGATGTATGTATGTGCTTGTTATTTTTTTTTTTTTTTTTTTAGTTTCATGGTTATCACAGGAAATGGTGGAGCTTTCTTGGTAAGGAAACTGTTATTTAAGGAAAATAGGGATGACCGAACATGCAATGGCAGCTCACTTCTAGATTAAAGAAGTTATATTCAAACTTAGTAAATTAAAGAAGTATATGGCACACTTGTTCAAAATGCAATTTTCTGGGGTCTTCTGTTACAGTTGTATTTTTGACAGAAACCACAGAAATTTTCATATGCATAGTCTCCTAACTCTCTTTTGAGAATCACTGGTTTAAGGCTTTGAATTTTGAGCTCTAATTTATTAATCTATCTAATTTATTGAAAGGATTCTCAAAAATACTAATAAAAACTTATATTGTCTTTTATTATGTATTAGTGGGAGAAACGATTCATTCCAGGGTGACTGAACACTGACTTGGGTCAATCATTACTTCCTTTATATATACTTATGGAGTGCATGCCATGTGTCAGGCAAAGTTCTAAGACTGAGTATATAGCAATGAATAAAAAAGACAAAAATCCTTACCATTTTAGAATTTCATTTTAGTAGGAGTAGTTAACAAACAATAATAATATAATAAATATTCAGATTTTATAATACCTTAGAAGGTATTAAGGACTCTGAAAATAATAACAAGGAAGAGGGATAGGGAGTGTTGGGGTAGAAGTAAACATGGAAAGAGAATGGTCTCTTACCATTCATTAAGTTCTCCTTAAGAAGGTGAATTTTAAGTATAGACTGGAAAGAGATGAGGGAGTAAGCCTTGTCAATACCTTAAAGAAAATTAATCCAGGCACAGAGACTAGAAAGAGCAATGACTGTAAGTCAGCATGTGCCTTGGCGTATTCTAAGAATAGGAAAGACGCTTGTGTGGTTACAGCAGAGTGAACTGGAGGCAGAGGATTGGAGATAAGGTCAGAGAACTAATGGTTTGAGGAAGATGGAAAGCCATGTGAGGCTTGTAAGTCACTGTGAGGACTTTGGCTTTTACTTGGAGCAAAATGTGACACCACTGAATAATTTTCAGCATGGAACTGATGTGACATGGTTTGTCATATTTTAACAAGTTCCCTCTAGCTGCTGCTTTGAGAATACATTGAAGGCGTGAGTAGAAGCAAGAAGTTAAGTAACACTATGGTAAAGCCTCCTCGTCTTGCAAGACTACAGTGACATTAGTATGAATATCATAAATCCCAATTCATCCTGTAGTTGCAGCTTAAATTAATTGGCTAAAGTGGAAGTTACGGTAAGAAATTTCTGAGACTCAGTATGTCAGATAATATACAATTCTGTCTTTAGTCAGGAGCTTAAAATTACCCCACCGATTACTCTAATTCTAAAGCAGCTAACCACTGGCATACTGCAGTGTTCTGCACAGAAAATACATACTGATAGACAATCTTGAAAAACACCACTGAAAAATACCTTCAGGCTATAGGAATATGATCTCAACCTAAATCTGACAGGCTTAGGCCACACAACACAGGTATTATCATCAAAAGTTTAATAGCATTTTAGTAACATTGTTAGTTCTCAGGATTCTGTGGTTCAGCATCTGGGCCTGCAAAGATGAAGGCAGCCTCAAAATCACTACATCCCAAAAATGACTTCACTGAGTTGCAATGCAGATGGATTAATTCCAGTATTGTAAAGTCAACATAATTGAATATTGGCTATATCACAATATTCATTACTGTGATCTGGATCAAGTTGTGATGAAGTAATTTCCCCTGAGTTTAGTACTTAGATAGCCTATAGGGGGATCTCCTTGGACTTGACTTGAGAGAAGCTTTCCATTCCCTACCACCAAATAAATTGGCTTTTATCAGTTGCACATGGATATCTATGATTTGGAAGAGTTTCAAATGAGATCCATATGGTTTGTGGCACTCTATAGTCAAACAATTGAATGCATGAGATGAGATTCCTTTTTGGGGGAGGCAGGTGATGGAATTAATGATACATTATATAAAAAAAGAAACTCAACATGAAGACCTACATATACAGAGAAGCATTAGGCGACTGTAATTTTAATAATGCTTCTTGCCACTTTGCAGGGAAGCTACACCTTTGCTATATCATTTCTATTACTCAGATTTCAAATTCTCAAAAAAAAGTTGGTATAGGGCCCATGCTTAAAATTACACACCGACCAGTTATAATCATAATTTTGACTTATAGGTGACATATTTTAGGCTCTTAGAAGAGTTGTAATTTTACCATATCAAGCCTAAATTAAAGCATATAAACCTCAGTTGCACAGACTGATTTTTCAAATATATTTATTTAGTAATATACATAAACAGCAACAGTCTCAGGTACCTCCTATAGTATTTTTTATATCAGAGGAAAAATTGAAATGGTCAATAAACAAAGTCAATAAATAAACATTTTGAACGTTTTTCTATTTAAATTTATTATCATATTACCTTAACCATAAAAAGAAAACAATATTCATGTTTTTTACCAACATGGAAAGTTGAGAGAAAAAGGTTTTATGGTGTGATACAAAATAATTAGCCTTGGTGTATTAAAAACCTTGACATTGAACATTAGTTGTAAGAATGCAGGTATTCTCCCAAGTATTCACTCTACATAGCAGTTTTGGAGTGCAAAAGCACAGAATTGTACATAATCTAACTTACTGAATTCTGAAAAATATTTACTTTTTGTTCCTAGTGGAAAAAGTTATAGCATTTTTAGTTTGCTCCTACTAAAATAGGGTGAGTTAGTTACTACTAGTCTTCTCATTCTATAAATGAGAAAACTAAAATTTAGAAGCTACTGAACATGTGCAAGTTTAAATAGCTGGTAAATGGTCAGGATACAAAAGAAGCCTGTATAACTTAACCACTATGTTAGAGAAATTATTCATACATTTGTGCATTATATACCTTTCCAACATCTTTCATGCAATTATCATCCTGGCAAATCGATTCTTTCATTTTCAATCATAGTAAACCTGTTTGTTTGTTTTTTTAACAATTTTATTGGAGTATAACTGCTTTACAATGGTGTGTTAGTTTCTGCTTTATAAAAAAGTGAACCAGCTATACATATACATATATCCCCATATCTCCTCCCTCTTGCGTCTCCCTCCCACCCTCCCTATCCCACCCGTCTAGGTGGTCACAAAGCACCGAGCTGATCTCCCCGTGCTATGCGGCTGCTTCCAACTAGCTATCTCTTTTACATTTGGTAGTATATATTAGTCCATGCCACTCTCTCACTTCGTCCCAGCTTAACTTTCCCCCTCCCCGTGTCCTCAAGTCCATTCTCTACACCTGCATCTTTTCCCTGTCCTGCCCCTAGGTTCTTCATAACCATTTTTTTTTAGATTCCATATATATGTGTTAGCACACAGTATTTGTTTTTCTCTTTCTCACTTACTTCACTCTGTATGATAGACTCTAGTTCCATCCACCTCATTACAAATAACTCAATTTCGTTTCTTTTCATGCCTGAGTAATATTCCATTGTATATATGTGCCATGTCTTCTTTATCCATTCATCTGTCTATGGACACTTAGGTTGCTTCCATGTCCTGGCTGTTGTAAATAGAGCTGCAATGAACATTGTGGTACATTACTCTTTTTGAATTATGGTTTTCTCAGGGTATATGCCCAATAGTGGGATTGCTGGGTCGTATGGTAGTTCTATTTTTAGTTATTTAAGGACCGCCATACTGTTCTCCATAGGGGCTGTCAATTTATTTTCCCACCAACAGTGCAAGAGGGCTCCCTTTTCTCCACACCCTCTCCAGCATTTATTGTTTGTAGATTTTTTGATGATGGCCATTCTGACTGGTGTGAGGTGATACCTCACTGTAGTTTTTGATTTGCATTTCTCTAATGATTAGTGATGTTGAGCATCCTTTCATGTGTTTGTTGGCAATCTGTATATCTTCTTTGGAGAAATGTCTATTTAGGTTTTCTTCCCATTTTTGGTTTGGGTTGTTTGTTTTTTTGATATTGAGCTGCATGTAAATTTTGGAGATTAATCCTTTGTCAGTTGCTCCATTTGCAAATATTATCTCCCATTCTGAGGGTTGCCTTTTCATGTTCTTTATGGTTTCCTTTGCTGTGCAAAAGCTTTTAAGTTTCATTAGGTACCATTTATTTATTTTTGTTTTTATTTCCAATTCTCTAGGAGGGGGTCAAAAGGATCTTGCTGTGATTTATGTCATAGAGTGTTCTGCCTATGCTTTCCTCTAAGAGTTTTATAGTGTCTGGCTTTACATTAAGTCTTTAATCCATTTTGAGTTTATTTTTGTGTATGGTGTTATGGAGTGTTCTAATTTCATTCTTTTATGTGTAGCTGTCCAGTTTTCCTAGCACCACTTATTGAAGAGTCTGGTCTTTCTCCATTGTATATTCTTGCCTCCTTTATCAAAAATACGGTGACTATATGTGTGTGGGTTTATCTCTGGGGTTTCTAACCTTTTCCATTGATCTATATTTCTGTTTTTGTGCCAGTACCATACTGTCTTGATTACTGTAGCTTTGTAGTATAGTCTGAAGTCAGGGAGCTTGATTCCTCCAGCTCCATTTTTCTTTCTCAAGATGGCTTTGGCTATTCGGGGTCTTTTGTGTTTCCATACAAATTGTGGAATTTTTTGTTCTAGTTCTGTGAAAAATGCCAGTGGTAGTTTGATAGGGCTTGCATTGAATCTGTAGATTGCTTTGGGTAGTAGAGTCATTTTCAGAATGTTGATTCTTCCAATCCAAGAACGTGGTATATCTCTCCATCTGTTTGTATCATCTTTAATTTCTTTCATCAGTGTCTTATAGTTTTCGGCATACAGGTCTTTTGTCTCCTTAGGTAGGTTTATACCTAGATATTTTATTCTTTTTGTTGCAATGGTAAATTGGAGTGTTTCCTTAATTTCTCTTTCAGATTTTTCATCATTAGTGTATAGGAATGCAAGAGATTTCTGTGCATTAATTTTGTATCCTGCTACTTAACCAAATTTATTGATTAACTCTAGTAATTTTCTGGTAGCATCTTTAGGATTCTCTATGTATAGTATCACAATCATAGTAAATCTTAACTTATTTTATAGTTGGAAGGAACACATACAAGAGACTATGATTCATTTGTATAATGTTTTCATTATGCTAAATTTTTTTGCAAATCTCTAAATGTTTGCAGTCAACTAATTTCTATGTGCTATAGTTTGGCTTCTTAATGACAATATTGAGGCTTACTGATTCCAAATTTATGTTGCTAGATGGAACTCAATGCTTTTTTTTTTGACTAGTCTACCAACTCCCCAGATTGATTAATTTTCTGATTGCTTAGAAATTATTTTGACAAACAATAAACATTTAGTAAGTACCTAATATAGGCAATACATTTTCTGGTTATATTGTATAATACAATGAAAAAGATGGAATCACATTCCTGAAGAAACTGAATGTCTGGAGAGATTATATTTCTATAAAAACATTTCTGTGGTAGGAACAAATGTATTAAAAAGTGCTAAAACAGGGGCACAAAATATTGCTTGAGTTCAGAAAATAAAGATTAGATTTAGATGGGATCAAAGAAGAGTTCATGGAAGAAGTGGTATTTGAGCAGAAACTTGAAGTATTCCTAGGATTGAGAGGCAAAGCTAGGGATAATGACAATTCCGTTTAGGTAGAGCAACGTGAACAGAGTTATAAATGCAAAAATAATACAGGCTGTGTAGAAATGGAAGTAATATGATCTAGTTGGAACATATGTGAGAAATCTATGAGAGGAAGGTCAAGGTAGAAATTACATTTGAAAAGTAGTTTGGGCCTTGAATTCCATCCTAGTGTGTTTGGACTTTATCTTTTAATCACTAAAGTATTATTAAAGGACTTTAAGTAGAGAAGTGATATTATTTAAGCTGTGCTTTAGGAATTAGGCATCTCCATGTTTATCACAGTGACTGAAATAGCTGAACCACAAGTGGTTTTTATTTTTAAGACGAATAATATTTTAATGTAACATTAAAAAACCTTAACCAATCCAACCCATTCTGCTCATGTAGACACAGCCCTGAGTGGACAGTAGGGAACACAGCCTTCCCTTGGGCTGCCCTGCGTGGAACTTCTCTTTATTTTATTTATTTATTTATTTTTAACATCTTTATTGGAGTACATGAGTGGATAGGATTCACCAATCTGCAACTGAGCCATTGCTTGTTATTAAACTGTAATAACAGAAGCATTCAGATCAATGCAGTAAAACTAGCAGTGGAAGTTTGAAACTTATGTCTTTGAAACACAAAAATTGAAGCACAGCTGGAATCACTTTAGCAATAAAATCTACTTTCACAGTTTCTTTTAACTTGTTTGCCCACTCAGAACTTACAACCTAGTGTATTTACCTGTGCACTTTTCTCACATAGTAGCCTGTATTAGTATGGTTCTAAACATAAATATGAGAATCCCTTGCATTTAAACCTCACTTTTAACTTTTCTAAGTTGTTTGTATTTAGAGTCAATTTTGATAACCACAATATCCCTAATGAGGTAAGTAGGCAGGTAGAATCAAATAAATGGAGACTAGAAGAGGTTAAGGAGTTTGTCAAAAGTTAGTCAATTTATTACTATCACGTCTGGGGTAAAAGCTGTATCTCTTTGCTTTGAGTCCAATGTTTTTTCTATTGCACAGAAATGCTGCTTCTCCCAGTAGAAAAGCATACAATCTTCAGCATGTTTACAAATATGGAAAGCCCAAATAAAAAAACAATTTCCAAATATCTTATGTAGCACAAACAAAACCAGTTGAATAAAATTTTCCCTCTTAACCTGGATGTTTAGATACTGTGTTGACATAACTGTGTTGACATAGTACTTTCCATAGTTAGTTTCAGAGCATCAATTGAATGTAACTGTCTATTGAAAACACCATAGCAAATTAGCCATGACAGTTTAGGATGAATCAACACCATGCCTAATGATGTGGATATTGAGCCATTTTACAGTTATCTTGGTTGGACTAAATAACTCTTTTCATGCGGTTTATCTAAATTATCTAGATTAGCTGTCTTCATTTATTGGGGATCTCCATAATTTTTAAATCTTCACCTCACTTTGTACTATATAGACAAACTCAAAGTTGTAGTTTATGCTCTGCATGTAGTAAAAAATGTGTCTTGCAATGAGAGAACTAGCAAAACTGTATGGAATTGGTATAAAAAATTAAATAATGGTGGCATTCTTTCTTTTAGAAGGCTGTGTCCATATGTTGATAAGAAAAAATTCATTAACCTCTTTTTCTGGCAGTGGCTTCAAAGCAACTCTTTTGACTATAGAATGATACTTAGGACCAGCCATCAAAATTGTAAAGGAGTTAAAGTTTATCTTTGGCATTTCTGCCTTCTTTTCTATAACCTCTGCCTGGTTTTTTTGTTTGTTTTTTTCTTTTCAGAGTCTCTTTCTCCCAGAGACCCATGAGTCTCAAGCTATTTCAATCCAAACCAGCCTTAGCAATTATTTTTCTGTCAATTAAGAACTGATGGTTTTTCCTCTCATAAACATGTAGTTTAAGACCAAACCCTAGAATTTCAGGGATCAGTAGAAATTATACTTTTGAGTACGGGGTGGATTATTTTCTGCTACATTTCAGTTATCACAATGCACAGATATTCCACCAATTAATTGGCACAACTGACGTTAAGTGTATAATTGGAACTAATGACTGCAAAATTAAAGTAAAAAATACCCTGGGTATTGCAAGAATTTCTATCACCCTAGTGTAATATGAGTGTGCCTGCGTCTTGGAATCATCTTGCATATATCTGCTTTCTGGTTTCTATGACCTATGGTGAAAGCAACTGGCTCAATAAAAGCCATCAATTCATCAAATAACCCATTAAACAGAATTCACAAGAACCTGGGGTCTTGCCCTTTGCAGTTATACATCACCACCATATCTCATTCCCAGTTCGCCTTCACTCCCTAGACTTATGATTTCTGCTCCTCTTCCTATTTGACACCTATTAATTTGAGGACCCATTACTGATCTGGATGCCCAGTCAAAACGATGTCTACTGAACTATATAAAATCTCACACCCAGTTGTTTTTCTCATTACCCATTTGGCCTATATTCTGATTCTACTTCTGCCAAGATGCGGAACACCTGGAGCAAATCTGTCTGCAGTCACCCCTTTGGTTGAATTCAGGAAGTTGCTCTTGGATCTGAAAAATGTGTAGCATAGAACATAGTAAGAAAATGTGTGTGTGTTTTTTTTAAATTATATTTTGAATGGTGGTGCTAAATCACTGCACTGCTTCAAGGATCCCAATTACTCCTGTGATTTTGATCTATTTAAAAAATAACCTTAGTAAGACAATAGCTTGGGCCATTCTGTGCCTTGATTTTAGGAAGGTGCAGCCCTTCTTGCAGCTTAACCATGGGTCAAAATCTTTGGTATTCATCCAACTAATAATCCATTTTGACCACATATTGCTCAAGGAACACTTACTCTTCTCTCAGATTTGCCCTACCTGAGCCAGGAAATCTATGAAAGAACTTGGGTAGACAAGGGCAAAAGCTATAGTATTAGAGTATTCACCATGTTTGAGTATTCCATGCTTCAGGCAATGGAGTTATGGGAGTCAAGCTTGCTTCATGGACAGAATGAGATTTATACAGGATTTTGAATAATTTAAGCAAGTCAGTAACATAGTAAAGTGCAAAAGGACAGCATGATTGTAGTATAAAACAGTTCTATGCTTTGTGACCACCTAGAGGGGTGGGATAGGGAGGGTGGGAGGGCGGGAGATGCAAGAGGGAAGAGATATGCGGACATATGTGTATGTATAACTGATTCACTTTGTTATAAAGCAGAAGCTGACACACCATTGTAAAGCAATTATACTCTAATAAAGATGTTAAAAAAACAGTTCTATATTAATACAATACATCTTTTGGTTGTGTCAACTCAAATTTTCTGAAATTTTCTTTCCTTAAAAGAAAGCTGACACACAGTCTTTACACTTTTTCTCTTTTGTCCCTTTATCTTTCCTGCTGGCTTGAATGTAGACATGATGGCTTGAGGATGGAGACCATACACAGTGAAGCATTAGGATAAAAAGACCCTGAGTCCTTAAAGACTTCAGGAATCAAAGCTGCCATACCAGCTTTGGACTACCTATAGTCACACTTTCAAATAAGAGAAAAATAAACCTCTAACTTAATTAAGCCATTTCTTAAGTCTCTATTACTCAGTCAACTTAATCCTAATTGAACATAAGAATTCTTGGGCTATATTTCATATAGGGGTAGAACTATCCAACTGTTTTCACCATAACATTGGGAAGTATACTATTTGATAGTTAAGGTATTGAAGTTAAACCAGCTGCGGTCAAATAGTAGCTGTGGCTTTGCTAGGAAGTTATTTACTTTTTCTGAACATCAGTTTCCTCATCTATAAAAAGTCATTTGAATAGCCCTTCTGAGCTCATTGTGGGAAATAAATGAGAAAATTAATATATAGGAATTTTACATAGTAAGCATGATAAACACTATGTATCAATTAGTATTATTGGCTTCTACACTGCTGCTTGATCTATACATTTAATACTTCTGGCACTCTCGCCTTCATACAGAAGAATCACTGTAATTGCTTTGCCTGAAAGTTATAGCTAAAATACATTAGAAATATTCTGGTATTTATGCCTCATGACACACACTCATGTGTGTGAACATTTTTTATTAAAGCCTTCATCAAACCATTTAAATTGTCCAAGTGTTTTTCATTTTTCAATTGCCGACGTTTTAATAGACACTGTAGAAATTACCCCAATTCTGAATTTTAATTCAGAGTTGTTCTGATATTATTTTCCTGATCTCATCCTGTTAAATGCCTATTTTGTTATGACACAACTTTTAATGCAATAGAAATAATTTCTTAATTCAATTGCCATTGAGTGTCACTATATATCATTTAGTAGTTGCTGTGCCACCAAACCTCAGCAGGGTGAGATAACAAGTTCCTTTCAGCTATCACTCTGAAATTTTCTTGATGTTAGGGTCAGTACTATTTTAATAGGTTTTTCAGTTTCTACAAAAGAAGTGTTGGATCAGAAATGATGGAAAGATCATGGGGAAAACCAAACATTAGAACAAGAGACTGTTCCCAAATAACTTTATTGAGTTAATTATGTAAAAGTGTGTAATTACTTGTTGCTCACAACTGCTCTATTCATTGTATTTGTGTGTATGTATTTTTTTTCTTCCAGAAACTATTTACATAAGTTTTTGGACCTAGTGCATAAAGGAAAATAGTGTTTTAAGAAAATAAAGTTATTTTACTACTCTTACTATATAGGTGCCAGGCTTGATTATTACCTATGCTATGGAACCTATCTTTATATAGTGGTTTTACATCTCCCTAGATAAGAACACAGACTTTGGAATTAGGCATATCTCTTTTCCAATTAGAGATACATCAGTTACTATCTATGTGACATTTATAAGGAGTACCCTAGGGCTCAGTTCTTGGTTCTCTTTTCTTCTGTTTCTGTACTCCCCTTACTTGGTGATCTCATTTTGTCTCATGATTTTAAATATTGTATCTATGCTGATTACTAAAAAATTATATATTCAGCCCAAAACTTTCCCCAAATTACACACATATATATACATATATATATGAATGTCTAATAATCATCTCAAACTTAACACATATAAAAATAAATATCTGATTTCTCCCTTGCCCCCTAAGTTGCTCTGCAATCTTTTTTGCCCTGGTTGATGGCAATTTCATCCTTCCAGTTGCTCATACCTCAAACCTTACATTCATACTTGATTCCTCTCTTATATTCATGTCCCACATTAGTTCATCTTCAAACTATATCTAGTCTGACCACTTCTCACTATCTCCTTTGTTCATGTTACCATCATCTCTCACTTGAATTATTGTAGTAGCCTGCTAACTGGTTTCCTTGCCTATGTCATTGCACATCTGAAGTCTCTTCTCCAATCAGCAGCCAGAGTAATCCTTGCACAATAAAAGTAAGGAATATTACTTTATTGTTCAAAACTGTGCAATTGTTCCTCATTTCACCAAAAGTAAAAGCCCATATCTTTATAGTAGCCCATAAGGTTTTACATTGTGGATGTACCACACCTTCGCTGTACCTCTCTGATTTCATCTCCCATTACTTTTCCTCTCATCCATTATTCTCTTGCCACAATGACCTCCTTAATCTTCCTTGAACATATTAGGCCTGCTCCCACCTCAAGTCCTTTGCACTGGTGTGTCTTCTGCTTGGACAAGTCTTTCCCAATATATCTGCATAAATTACTACCTCATCTCCATCAAGTTTATGTTTAAATGTTACCTTTCAAGTTAGGTCTTCCTTGATTATACTATTAAAAATTGCAATTCCTCCTCTACTTTTTATTATTTCTGAAATTTTTCGTTTTTGAGATGTGATGACATATAACATTGTATAAGTTTAACATTTACAGTGTGTTGATTTGTTGTATTTATATATGGCAATGTGATTACCATAACAGCATTAGCTAACATCTCTATAATTGCACATAATTATTACTTCTGATTTGTGGTGAGGACAATTAAGATCTTGTCTCTTAGCAACTTTGAATTTTATAATACAGTATTATTATATATAATCACTATGCTGTGCATTAGATCTCCAGGACTTATTTACCTACTAGCTACAACATCTCCCCAATTATCTCACTGCCAGCTCCACCATTCTCTCTGTTTTATTCCACATATGATTGATATCATACAATATTTGTCTTTCTCTGTCTGACTTATCTCTCTTATCATACTGCCCTTATCTGGCCTAGTTGTTGCAAAGGGAAGAATTTCCTTCTATTGGTGAATAGTATTCAATTGTATAACTATAGCTATAGCTATAGATAAAGGTATATATATATATATATATATATATATATATATATATATATATAATCACATCTTCTTTATCCATTCATTTGTTTACAGATATTTGGGTTGTTTCCATATCCTGGCTATTGTGAATAATGCTGCAATAAATATGGGAGTGCAGGTATCTCTTCAATATCCTGCTTTTGTTCCCTTTGGATATATACCCAGTAGTGGAATTTCTAGATTATATGGTAGTTCTATAGTGGCTGCACCAATTTCCATTCCCTAAGTGTACTAGGTTTCCCTTTTCTCCACATCTTTACCATACTTGTTATCTCTTGTCTTCTTGATGAAAGTCATTTTATCAGGTGTGTGGTTTTGATTTGCATTTCATTGACGATAAGTAATACGAGCATCTTTTCATGTACCTTTTGGCTAGTTGGATGTCTTCTTTGGAAGAATATCTGCTCAGTTTCTCTACCCATTTTTAAATCAGATTGTCTCTTTTTTTGTTATTGAATTATGTGAGTTATTTATATATTTTGAATATAATAACCCCTTATCTGATATATCATTTTCAAATATTTTCTCCAATTATGTAGGTTGCCTTTTTATTGTTTTGAATGTCTCTTTTCTTGTGCAGAAGCTTTTAGTTTGATGTAGTTCCACTTTGATTTTTGCTTTTGTTGCTTATGCTTTTGAAGTCATCTCTAAAAATATCGTTGGAAAGATCAAAGTCAAGAAACATCTTGTGTATATTTTTCTTCTACGAGTTTTATGGTATCAGGTCTTGTGTTTAAGTCTTTAATCCATTTCAAGCTAATTTTTGTGAGTGGTATAATATAGGGACCCAATCTCATTTTTCTGCATGTGATTATCCAGTTTTTTCAGCACCATTTTTTGAAGAGACTATCCTTTCCCAATGAGTGTTGTTTGCTTCCTTGTCAAATGTTTGTTGACTGTATATCTTGGGATTTACTTCTGGACTCTCTATTCTGTTCAATTGGTCTTTGGGTCTACTTTTATGCCAGTACCATACTGTTTTAATTACTATGGCTTTATAACATAGTTTGAAATCAGGACGTGTGATGTGTCCAGTTTTGTTCTTGTCAGGATTGCTTTGGCTATTCATGGTCTTTTGTGGTTCCATAAACATATTATAATTGTTTTTTTCTATTTATGTGAAAAATTCCTTTGGAATTTTGATAGCAATTTCATTGAATTTATATATGGTTTTGGGTAACATGGACATTTTAACAATATTAATTCTTCTGATCCATGACAATGTGATATATTACCATTTATTTTTTCTTTTGCAATTTCATTCAACAAGGTCTTGTAATTTTCATCATACAGATCTTTAACTTCCTTGGATAAATTTATCCCTAAGAACTTTACTGTTTTTGATGTGATTGTTTTTTTAAAAATATATTTATTTATTTATTTAGGCTGCACTGGGTCTTAGTTGAGGCACGTGGACTCTTAGTTGTGGCATGCGGGCTTCTTAGTTACAGCATGCAGACTTCTCAGTTACAGCATGTGGACTCTTAATTGTGGCATGCATGTGGGATTTAGTTCCCTGCCCAGGGATCAAACCTGGACTCCCTACATTGGGAGCATGGATCCTTACCTACTGGACCACCAGGGAAGTCCCTTGATGCCATTGTTAATGGAAGAGTTTTATTTCTTTTTCAAATGTTTCATTATTAGTACATAAAAATGCAACTGATTTCTGCGTGTTGAATTTATATCCTGCAATTACACTGAATTTGTTGATTAGTTCCAACAGCTTTTGGCTTAGTCTTTAGGGTTTTCTATGTTTAAGATCATATCATCTGCAAATAATGACAATTTTACTTATTTATTTTTTATTTAGGTACGTTTTATTTCTTAGTCTTACCTGATTGTTCTAGCTAGGACTTCCAGTACTATATTGAGTGTGAGAGTGGGCACACTTGTCTTGTTCCTGATATTAAATGAAAAGCTTTCACACTTTCACCATTGGATATGATGTTAGCTGTGTGTTTTCCATGTATAACCTTTATTATGTTGAGGTATGTTTCGTTTATACCCATTTTGTTGAAAGTTTTTTTTCCTCATGAAAGAATGTTGTATTTTGTCAAATGCTTTTTATGCATCTACTGAGAGGATCCTATAATTTTTATCTTTCATTCTATTAATGTGCTATATAATACTTATTGATTTGTGTATGTTTTGAAATATCTTTGTATCCCAGGAATAAATCTCACTTGGTCACGGTGTATAATTATCTTAACATGTCATTAAATTTGGTTTGAGATTATTTCATTAAGAATATTTACATCTATTCATCAGGGATATCGGTCTATAGTTTTTTCTTATAATGTCCTCGTATGGCTTTGGTATTAGGGTAATACTGGCCTCAAAGAATTAGTTTGGAAGTGTTCCTTCCTCTTCTATTTGTTGAAAGTGTTTTAAATGAATTGGAATTAGTTATTTTTAAATGCTGTAGAATTCAGTGAAGATAACTAGTCCTGAGCTTTTCTATGTTGGGGTGTTTTTGATTACTGATTCAACCTCCTTACCCATTATGAGTTTTTCAGATTTTCTATGTCTTTTTGATTCAGTTTTGGTAGGTTCTATGTTTCTAGGAATTTGTCCATTTCTTGCAAGTTATGCAATTTGTCAGCGTATAAATCTTCATAGTAGTCTTTATAATCCTATATATTTCTGTAGTATTAGTTGTAATGTCTACTTTTTCATTTATGATTTTATTTATTGACTCTCCTTTTTCTTAGTCTATCCAAAGTACTTTTTTTCAATTTTGTTCAAAAGCAGTTCTTAGTTTTGTTGATGTTTTCTATTGTTTTACTGTTCCCAAATTCATTTATTTCTGGTTTTATCTGTGTTATTTCCTTTCTTCTGCTAACTTTGGGCTTAGCTTGTTTTTCTGTTTTTATTTCTCTGAGGTGTCAAGTTAGGTTGTTTATTTGAGATTTGTTTAAAAATATAAGCATTTATTACTATAAACTTCCCTTTCAGAACTGTTTTTGTAGCATCTGATGGGTTTTGGTATATTGTGTTTCCATTTTTATTTGTTTCAATTTTTTAAAATTTCCCTTTCGATTCCTTCTTTGACCTATTGGCTGTTCAGCAGTGTGTTGTTCATTTTCCTGTTTATTTTCCATATCCTTGTAAAATTTCCAGATTCCTCTTGTTATTTATTTCTAGTTTCCTACCACTGTAGTCAGAAAAAAAAAATGCTTAGCATGATTTCAATTTCTTCAATTTTCTAAGATTTGTTTTGTGTCCTATCATAAGATCTAACCTGGCGAATGTTTAATGTGCACTTGAGAAGAGTGTGTATTTTACTGCTATTGGATAAAATGTTCTTTAAATGTCTGTTATGTTCATTTAGTCTAATGTATCATTGAAGTCCAATGTTTCACTGTTGATTTTCTGTCTAAATGATCTATCTATTGCTGAAAGTAGGGTATTTAAGTCCCCTACTATTATTGTATTTTTGTCCATCTCTCCCTTCAGATCTGTTAGTATTTACTTGATATATTTAGGTTCTCCTATGTTGTGTGTGTGCATTTTTATGATTGTTATATCTTCTTGATGAATTGATCCATTTATCATTATATAATGATATATTCCTTCCTTATCTCTCATTACCATTTTTGGCTTAAAGTCTGTTTTGTTTGATAGAAGTATAGCTATCCTTGGCGGTCTTTTGGTTTCCACTTGCATAAGTTATTGTTTTCCATTCCTTCATATTCAGTCTATGCGTGTTCTTAAAACTGAAGTGGGTCTCCTGTAGGCAGCATATAGCTGACTTTTTTTTTTAAACCTTCCAGTCACTCCATGTCTTTTCATTGGTGAATTTGATTCATTATATTTAGAGTAATTATAGATATATAATATAATGTCATCTTATTAATTGCTTTCTGGGTGTTTTGTATTTCCATTGTTTCTTTTTTCCTATGTCACTGCCTACGTTTTTAAATTGGTGACTTTATGTGGTTGTTTGCTCTGTCTTACCTTTCTTTATCATCTGTGAATCCAATCTCGGTTTTTGTGTTGTGGTTACCATGAGGCTTTTATATAAAATATCTTATAGATAAAACATTCATTTCACCCAGAGAGAAGATGGCGGAAGAGTAAGACGCGGAGATCACCTTCCTTCCCACAGATACAGAAGAAATACATCTACACGTGGAACTGCTCCTACAGAACACCCGCTGAATGCTGGCAGAAAACATCAGACCTCCCAAAAGGCAAGAAAATCCCCACGTACTTGGGTAGGGCAAAAGAAAAAAGAAATAACAGAGACAAAAGAATAGGGACGGGACCTGCACCAGTGGGAGGGAGCCGTGAAGGAGGAAAGGTTTCCACGCACTAGGAAGCCCCTTCATGGGCAGAGACTGCAGGTGGCAGAGGGGGGAAGCTTCGGAGCCACGGAGGAGAGCACAGCCACAGGGGTGTGGAGGGCAAAGCGGAGAGACGCCCGCACAGAGGGTCGGCGCCGAGCAGCACTCACCAGCCTGAGAGGCTTGTCTGCTCCCCTGCTGGGGCGGGCAGGGCTGGGAGCTGAGGCTCGGGTTTCGATCAGACGGAAGGGAGAGGACTGGAGTTGGCGGCATGAACACAGCCTGAAGGGGTTAGTGCACCACAGCTAGCCGGGAGGGAGTCCAGGAAAAAGTCTGCAGCTACCAAAGAGGCAAGAGACTTTTTCTTCCCTCTTTGTTTCCTGGTGCGTGAGGAGAGGGGATTCAGAGTGCTGCCTAAACGAGCTCCACAGTCGGGTGCGAGCCGCAGTTATCAGCGCAGATCCCACAGCAACAGGGGCGCAGAGGAAAAAGCGGAGAGATTCCCGCACAGAGGCTCAGCACCGAGCAGCACTCAGCAGCCCGAGAGGCTTGTCTGCTCACCCGCCGGGGCGGGCGGGGCTGTGAGCTGAGGTTCGGGCTTTGGTCGTATCGCAGGGAGAGGACTGGGGATGGGGGCGTGAACACAGCCTGAAGGGGTTAGTGCACCACAGCTGGCTGGGAGGGAGACCGGGAAAAGTTTGCAGCTGCCGAAGAGGCAAGAGACTTTTTCTTGCCTCTTTGTGTCGCGGCGTGCAAGGAGAGGGGATTCAGAGCGCTGCCTAAAAGAACTCCAGAAACAGGCGCGAGCCGAGGCGATCAGTGCGGGCCCCAGAGATGGGCGTGAGACGCTAAGGCTGCTGCTGCTGCCACCAAAAAGCCTGTGTGTGAGCACAGGTCACTCTCCACACCGCCCCTCCTGGGAGCCGGTGCAGCCCACCACTGCCAGGGTCCTGTGATCTGGGGAAAACTTTCCCGGGAGAACGCACAGCACACCTCAGGGTGGTGCAACGTCATGCAAGCCTCTGCCGCCGCAGGCTCGCCCCGGCTCCTCTGTACCCCTCCCTCCCCCTGGTCTGAGTGAGCCAGAGCCCCCGAAGCAGCTGCTCCTTTAACCCCATTCTGTCTGGGTGGGGAGCAGATGCCCTCAGGAGACCTACACGCAGAGGCGGGTCCAAATCCAAAGCTGAACCCCGGGAGTTGTGCGAACAAAGAAGAGAAAGGGAAATCTCTCCCAGCAGCCTCAGAAGCAGCGGATTAAAACTCCACAAAAAACTTGATGTGCCTGCATCTGTTGAATACCTGAATAGACAACGAATCATCCCAAATTCAAGAGCTGGACTTTGGGAGCAGGATATATTAATTTTTCCCCTTTTCCTTTTTTTGTGAGTGTATATGTATATGCTTCTGGGTGAGATTTTGTCTGTATAGCTTTGCTTTATAACAGCTTTATTTTACTTCACTATATTATATCCTCTTTTTTCTTTCTTTCTATTTTTTCTCCCTTTTACTCTGAGCCGTGTGGATGAAAGGATCTTGGTACTCCAGCCAGGCATCAGGGCTGTGCCTCTGAGGTGGGAGAGCTAACTCCAGGACACTGGTCCACAAGAGACCTCGCAGCTCCATGTAATACCAAACGGCAAAAATCTCTCAGAGATCTCCATCTCAACATCAAGACCCAGCTTCACTCAACGACCAGCAAGCTACAGTGCTGGACACCCTATGCCAAACAACTAGCAAGACAGGAACACAGCCCCATCCATTAGCAGAGAGGCTGCCTAAAATCATAATAAGGCCACAGACACCTCAAAATACACCACCAGACGTGGACGTGACCACCAGAAAGACAAGATCCAGCCTCATCCACCAGAACTCAGTCACTAGTTCCCTCCAACAGGAAGCCTACACAACCCACTGAACCAACCTTACCCACTGGGGACAGATACCAAAAACAACGGGAATTACGAACCTGCAGCCTGTGAAAAGGAGACCCCAAACACAGTAAGATAAGCAAAATGAGAAGACAAAAAACACACAGCAGATGAAGGAGCAGGGTCAAAACACACCAGACCTAACAAATGAAGAGGAAATAGGCAATCTACCTGAAAAAGAATTCAGAATAATGATAGTAAGGATGATACAAAATCTTGGAAATAGAATAGACAAAATGCAAGAAACATTTAACAAGGACCTAGAAGAACCAAGGAGACACCAAGCAATGATGAAAAACACAATAAATGAAATTAAAAATACTCTAGATGGGATCAATAGCAGAATAACTGAGGCAGAAGAACGGATAAGTGACCTGGAAGATAAAATGGTGGAAATAACTACTGCAGATTAGAATAAAGAAAAAAGAATGAAAAGAACTGAGGACAGTCTCAGAGACCTCTGGGACAATATTAAACGCACCAACATTCGAATTATAGGGGTCCCAGAAGAAGAAGAGAAAAAGAAAGGGACTGAGAAAATATTTGAAGAGATTATAGTTGAAAACTACCCTAATATGGGAAAGGAAATAGTTAATCAAGTCCTGGAAGCACAGAGAGTCCCATACAGGATAAATCCAAGGAGAAACATGCCAAGACACATATTAATCAAACTGTCAAAAATTAAATATAAAGAAAACATATTAAAAGCAGCAAGGGAAAAACAACAAATAATACACAAGGGAATCCCCATAAGGTTAACATCTGATCTTTCAGCAGAAACTCTGCAAGCCAGAAGGGAGTGGCAGGATATACTTAAAGTGATGAAGTAGAAAAACCTACAACCAAGATTACTCTACCCAGCAAGAATCTCATTCAGATTTGATGGAGAAATTAAAAGCTTTACAGACAAGCAAAAGCTGAGAGAGTTCAGCACCACCAAACCAGCTTTACAACAAATGCTAAAGGAACTTCTCTAGGCAAGAAACACAAGAGAAGGAAAACACCTACAATAACAAACCCAAAACATTTAAGAAAATGGGAATAGGAATATACATATCGATAATTACCTTAAATGTAAATGGATTAAATGCTCCCACCAAAAGACACAGACTGGCTTAATGGATACAAAAACAAGACCCATATATATGCTGTGTACAAGAGACCCACTTCAGACCTAGGGACACATACAGACTGAAGTGAGGGGATGGAAAAAGATATTCCATGCAAATGGAAATCAAAAGAAAGCTGGAGTAGCAATTCTCATATCAGACAAAATAGACTTTAAAAATAAAGACTATTACAAGGGACAAAGAAGGACACTATATAATGATCAAGGGATCGATTCAAGAAGAAGATATAACAATTGTAAATATTTATACACCCAACATAGGAGCACCTCAATACATAAGGCAAATACTAACAGCCATAAAAGCAGAAATCGACAGTAACAGAATGATAGTAGGGGCCTTTAACACCCCACTTTCACCAATGGACAGATCATCCAAAATGAAAATAAATAAGGAAACAAAAGCTTTAAATGATACATTAAACAAGATGAACTTAATTGATATTTATAGGACATTCCACCCAAAAACAACAGAATACAAATTTTTCTCAAGTGCTCATGGAACATTCTCCAGGATAGATCATATCTTGGGTCACAAATCAAGCCTTGGTAAATTTAAGAAAATTGAAATCGTATCAAGTATCTTTTCCGACCACAACGCTATGAGACTAGATATCAATTACAGGAAAAGATCTGTAAAAAATACAAACACATGGAGGCTACACAATACACTACTTAATAACGAAGTTATAACTGAAGAAATCAAAGGGGAAATCAAAAAGTACTTAGAAACAAATGACAATGTAGACACGATGACCCAAAACCTATGGGACGCAGCAAAAGCAGTGCTAAGAGGGAAGTTTATAGCAATACAATCCTACCTTAAGAAACAAGAAACATCTCAAATAAACAACCTAACCTTACACCTAAAGAAGTTAGAGAAACAAGAAAAAAAGGCCCCAAAGTTAGCAGAAGGAAAGAAATCATAAAGATCAGATCAGAAATAAATGAAAAAGAAAAGAAGGAAATGATAGCAAAGATCAATAAAACTAAAAGCTGGTTCTTTGAGAAGATAAACAAAATTGATAAACCATTAGCCAGAATCATCAAGAGAAAAAGGGAGAAGACTCAAATCAATAGAATTAGAAATGAAAAAGGAGAAGTAACCCCTGACACTGCAGAAATACAAAAGATCTTGAGAGATTACTACAAGCAAATCTATGCCAATAAAATGGACAACCTGGAAGAAATGGACAGATTCTTTGAAATGCACAACCTGCCGAGACTGAACCAGGAAGAAATAGAAAATATGAACAGATGAATCACAAGCACTGACATTGAAACTGTGATTAAAAACCTTCCAACAAACAAAAGTCCAGGACCAGATGGCTTCACAGGTGAATTCTATCAAACATTTAGAGAAGAGCTAACACCTATCCTTCTCAAACTCTTCCAAAATATTGCAGGGGGAGGAACACTCCCCAACTCATTCTACAAGGCCACAATCACCCTGATACCAAAACCAGACAAAGATGTCACAAAGAAAGAAAACTACAGGCCAATATCACTGATGAACTTAGATGCAAAAATCCTCAACAAAATACTAGCAAACAGAATCCAACAGCACATTAAAGGGATCATACACCATGATCAAATGGGGTTTATTCCAGGAATGCAAGGATTCTTCAATATAAGCAACTCAATCAATGTGATACACCATATTAACAAATTGAAGGAGAAAAGTCATATGATAAGATCAATAGATGCAGTGAAAGCTTTTGACAAAATTCAACACCCATTTATGATAAAAGCCCTGCAGAAAGTAGGCATAGAGGGAACATTCCTCAACATAATAAAGGCCATATATGACAAACCCACAGCCAACATCATCCTCAATGGTGAAAACCTGAAAGCATTTCCACTAAGATCAGGAACAAGACAAGGTTGCCCACTCTCACCACTATTATTCAACACAGTTTTGGAAGTGTTAGCCACAGCAATCAGAGAAGAAAAAGAAATAAAAGGAATCCAAATCAGAAAAGAAGAAGTAAAGCTGTCACTGTTTGCAGATGACATGATACTATACATAGAGAATCCTAAAGATGCTACCAGAAAACTCCTAGAGCTAATCAATGAATTTGGGAAAGTAGCAGGATACAAAATTAATGCACAGAAATCTCTTGCATTTCTATACACTAATGACGAAAAATCTGAAACTGAAATTAAGAAAACACTCCCGTTTACCATTGCAACAAAAAGAATAAAATATCTAGGAATAAACCTACCTAAGGAGACAAAACACCTGTATGCAGAAAATTATAAGACACTGATGAAAGAAATTAAAGATGATACAAATAGATGGAGAGATATACCATGTTCTTGGTTTGGAAGAATCAACATTGTGAAAATGACTCTACTACCGAAAGCAATCTACAGATTCAATGCAAGCCCTATCAAACTACCACTGGCATTTTTCACAGAACTAGAACAAAAAATTTCACAATTTGTATGGAAACACAAAAGACCCCGAGTAGCCAAAGCAATCTTAAGAAAGAAAAATGGAGCTGGGGGAATCAGGTTCCCTGACTTCAGACTATATTACAAAGCTACAGTAATCAAGACAGTTTGGTACTGGCACAAAAACGGAAATATAGATCAATGGAACAGGATAGAAAGCCCAGACATAAACCCACGCACATATGGTGACCTTATCTTTGATAAAGGAGGCAAGCATATACAGTGGAGAAAAGACAGCTTCTTCAATAAGAGGTGCTGGGAAAATTCGACAGATACATGTAAAAGTATGAAATTAGAACACTCCCTGACACCATACACAAAAATAAACTCAAAATGGATTAAAGACCTAAGTGTAAGGCGAGACACTATCAAGCTCTGAGAGGAAAACATAGGCAGAACACTCTATGACATACATCACAGCAGGATTCTTTTTGACCCACCTCCTAGAGAAATGGAAATAAGAACACAAATAAACAAATGGGACCTAATGAATCTTAAAAGCTTTTGCACAGCAAAGGAAACCATAAACAAGACCAAAAGACAACCGTCAGAATGGGAGAAAATATTTGCAAATGAAGCAACTGACAAAGGACTAATCTCCAAGATTTACAAGCAGCTCATGCAGCTCAATAACAAAAAAACGAACAACTCAATCCAAAAATGGGCAGAAGACCTCAATAGACATTTCTCCAAAGAAGATATACAGATTGCCAACAGACACATGAAAGAATGCTCAACATCGTTAATCATTAGAGAAATGCAAATCAAAACTACAATGAGATATCATCTCACACCGGTCAGAATGGCCATCATCAAAAAATCTAGAAACAATAAATCCTGGAGAGGGTGTGGAGGAAAGGGAACACTCTTGCACTGTTGGTGGGAATGTAAATTGATACAGCCACTATGGAGAACAGTATGGAGGTTCCTGAAAAAACTACAAATAGAACTACCATATGACCCAGCAATCCCACTACTGGGCATATACCCTGAGAAAACCATAGGTCAAAAAGTATCATGTACCACAATGTTCATTGCAGCTCTATTTACAATAGCCAGGACCTGGAAGCAACCTAAATGTCCATCGACAGACGAATGGATAAAGAAGATGTGGCACATATATACAATGGAATATTACTCAGCCATAAAAAGAAATGAAATGGAGGTATTTGTAATGAGGTGGATGGAGTTAGAGTCTGTCATACAGAGTGAAGTAAGTCAGAAAGAGAAAAACAAATACAGTATGCTAACACATATATACGGAATCTAAGGAAAAAAAAAAAAAAAAAAGGCCATGAAGAACCTAGTGGCAAGACGGGAATAAAGACACAGACCTACTAGAGAATGGACTTGAGGATATGGGGAGGGGGTGGGGTGAGATGTGACGGGGTAGGGGAGTGTCATGGACGTGTATACACTATCGGGTGTGGGGTGGATGGCTGGTGGGAGGCGGCCGCGTGGCGCGGGGAGATCAGCTCGGTGCTTTGTGACCGCCTGGAGGGGTGGGATGGGGAGGGTGGGAGGGAGGGAGATGCAGGGGGGAAGAGAGATGGGAACGTATTGTGTGTGTATGGCTGATTCACTTTGTTGTGGAGCGGAGGCTAACGCACTATTGTGGGGCAATTGTACTTCAATAGAGATGTTTAAAAAAAAAAAAAAAAGAAATGAAATGGAGGTATTTGTAATGAGGTGGATGAAGTTAGAGTCTGTCATACAGAGTGAAGTAAGTCAGAAAGAGAAAAACAAATACAGTATGCTAACACATATATATGGAATCTAGGGGAAAAAAAAAAAGGCCATGAAGAACCTAGTGGCAAGACGGGAATAAAGACACAGACCTACTAGAGAATGGACTTGAGGATATGGGGAGGGGGAGGGGTGAGATGTGACAGGGTGAGAGAGTGTCATGGACATATATACACTACCAAATGTAAAATAGTTAGCTAGTGGGAAGCAGCCGCATAGCACAGGGAGATCAGCTCGGTGCTTTGTGACCACCTAGAGGGGTGATATGGGGAGGGTGGGAGGGAGGGAGATGCAAGAGGGAAGAGATATGGGAACATATGTATATGTATAACTGATTCACTTTGTTATAAAGCAGAAACTAACACACCATTGTAAAGCAATTATACTTCAATAAAGATATTTAAATAAACAAAACAAAAAAAAAACATTCATTTCATGCTGTTAGCAACTTAACTTCAATTGCTTACAAAACTCCACTCTTTTACTCTGCTCCTTTTATATTTCTGAGGTCACTATTTACCTCTTTTACATTATGCATTTATTAACGAATTTTACTAGCTATAGTAATTTTTAAAAAGCTATTCCTTTATCCTTTATACTATAGGTAAGTTGTTAACACACCATCCTATTACACTATTAGAGCTTTCTAAATCTGACTGTATATTTACCTTTATCCATGGGAGGTATACTCTCATATGCATTCATGTTACTTATTATCATCTTTTCATTTCATGTTGAATAACTCATTTCAGCATTTATTGCAAGGCAGGTGTAGTGGTTATGAACTAGGTAGGTGTTTATTTCTACTTCATATCTGAAGAATAGCTTCCATATATATATTGCCAGTATTTTTGTCCAACGATTTTTTTTCTTTCAAAACTTTGAATATGTCATTCCACTCTCTCTTGACCTGTAAGGGTTCTGCTCAGAAATCTATGGATACCCTAATGGGAGTTCCATTGTAGGCTACAAATTCTTTTCCTCTGGCCACTTTTAAAATTCCCTCTTTATCTTTGATTTTTGACAGTTTCAGTATGTCTTGGAGAAGGTATTCTTTTGTTGAGATAATAAGGTAACTATTAGCTTTGTGAACTTGGATGTCCATATTTCTCCCTAGGTTTAGGGAGATCTTAGCAATTTTTCTTTAAATAAACTTTCTGGCCCCCTATTTTCCTCTCTTCTACTTTTGGAACCCTGACTACTCTGTTATTTATTATTTTAAGGAATTCTCATTAATTACATAAGCTTTCTTTTTTCTTTTTCATTTATTTTTGGTTGTTTTTGTTCTTCTCTGCTTGGGTCACTTTTAAATCCCTGTCCTCTAGTTTATTTATTCTGTCTTCCATTTATTCTGCTCCATTGCAGATGTTCTCTATTGCATTTTTCATTTGATTCATTGAGTTCTTTCACTCTAGAATTTTTGCTTGGTTCTTTTTTTTATGATTTCTATTCTCTTTGTAAACATCTCTTTTTGAACCTGTATTTTTTTTTTCATGATTTAGTTAATTGCCTTTCTGGGTTTTCTTGTAGCTCACTGACTTTCTTCAAAACAGATGTTTTGATTTTTTTATTACCTAGATTATAAAATTCTATGCTTTTGACTCAGTTATTAGAGAATTATTGTTATCTTTTGGAGATAATATTTTTACTTGATTTTCATGTCCCTTGTAGTTTTGTGTTGCTACCTTTACATTTGAAGTAGCAGACACCTCCTTAAATCTTTACTAACTGCCATCAGATGAAGTATCCTGTTCATTGGTGGTATTATATCTGGGATTTTCTCTGCCTTTGTATGGGTCCACTTGGTCCACTTGTCTTGCTTCCTCTTGTGGCAGAATTCTTTAAGGTTTTATGTCTTTAGTTCTTAGCACTCACCAGACTATTTGCTGGAAACCTCTCTTTTGCTTCCCAGAATGTGGCACTATAACTCATTTATGTGGTTTCTCCCTTGCCCACAGGTTCTGCTTTGTTTTTTGGATAGCATTCTGTTTAGTGGACTTGCTCTTGTGTAGCACTCAGGAACATGCACAATGAGCCAGCTGCAGCATGAGGGAAAGTGTGTTTTTAGTATTTGGGGTATTGGTATTACCCACAGGCCCAGTGGTGTGATCCTTAGGTGAGATTCTCGTAGAAGTTTGTGGGTAAACTTCTTGCTGAAATCCTGAGTTTTGTTAGCAAAAAAATATATATTGTTAATGTCTTTTTATAGTCTTATCTGCCTTTTTCCTGATATCCCACCTAACCCCAGTTGTGGAGATCCTGCCTTAGTACTCTGGGTAGTGTTAGAGAGAAACAATTTTCCCCAGCAGTATTTCACACAGCTGGGATAGCTGGGCATTCATTCACTGCTATTCTTTTCCCCCACAGAAGGTCACTGTTAATTAGTTAAGTCCCACACTGTGTTCTCATGGAGCATGGATAGTGTTGTCAAATTTCCTCTTCCCCCCTCCACTGTGTCCAAACTGATATTTCTTTTAGCTACAATGTCATGCTGAAATCTCCCCTTGGGAAGGCTGAATTTCTTCAAATTCTCCCTCATCCATGGTTATCTGCCCAGGTCACCCCTGACTGTGGCTGGGAGAGGTTGTAGCAAGTTTGCTGGCTCCACTGGTTTGACATCTCATACTGAGGTCTGTATACCTACCACAAGATGCACAGATGGATAAGACTCTATTCAGGTCCCCTGGTGTATGGTGCTGCATCTTGCAACCTCCACAGAGACACTTTTGTTTGTGTATGGATGTTTAGTTAGTTGTTAAAAGGGGGAACAAAAAGGTGGGATGTCTTATGCCATCATGATGCTGATGTTATTCCCCCCTCCTTATTTCTGATACCCTTTATCTTGTTCTACTTGTCCATATTATTTATCGCCATATACAAGGGCCTGGCAAGAGCCTGTCCAGGGACATGGCATGATCCATACCTGTCTGCATCCCTGGTAACAGGCCTGCTACCTGTCAACTTAACTGCAGACCCAGAATTGGTGCTGTAACCAATTCTGGGGCTACAGCCCCACTAGACCACAGTCCAAGAGGCAGTTTCATCTGCCAGGAAACCTGGCAGAAATTATGCCCTTGGTAACACGTCCATCAATCACAGACCAAATTATGGACCCAGCAGCAGAATTGTGACCTGGCTCCAGCCCCAACCAACTGTGATCCTGGAAGTAGTCTCATTACTTTAGGGACCCAGCAGGAGATCTTTACATGTAAAACACAGTCTTAAAAGACTGAAAGAGGTGTCTGCACCTTCCAATGTATTGACATCAAAGCAAGATTACACAGATCATAAAGAGTCAGACAAACATGACACCATCAAAGATAGTGAATAAAGCTCCAGTAACTGACCTTAAAGAAGTGGAGATCCATGAACTGCTTGACAATGGATTCAAAACAGTTGCCTTAAAGTAGCTCAATGAACTACAACAGGACAGAGATAGATTAAATAAAATCAAGAAGACAATACATGAACAAAATGAGAAATTTAATAAAGAAATAGAAACCATTAAAGAAATTCTATACTGAAAGAATATAACGACTCAACTGAAAAATGAAAGAGAGACCTCAATAGCAGACTCAATCATGCAAAAGTAAGAATCAGCAAACTCAAAGACAGATCATTTCAAATTATCCAGTCAGAGAAGCAAAAATAATTTTTAAAAAGAGAGTGAAAAAAAGGTGAAGAATAAATACAGAATTCATGCAGCATCATCGAGTGTAGTAATATGTGCATAAAGGGAGTCCCAGAAGGAGAAGAAAGAGACAGTGAGGCTGAAAGCTTATTTAGAAAATAATGTCTGAAGACTTCACAATTCTAGGCAGGGAAATGGCCATCTTGATTAATGAAATACAAAAGTCTCTAAATATATTGAACTCAAAGAGGTCTACCCCAAGACACATTATAATTCAATTATCAGAAGTCAAAGACAAAGAAAGAATTTTGAAAACAGCACAAGAAAATTGACTTGTTATATACAAAGGAACCCCCCTCCCATAAGAATATCAGTGGATTTCTCAGCAAAAGCATTGCAGGACAGGAGAGAGTGGGATGTATTCAAAGTACCGAAAGAAAATGACTGCCACCAAGAATACATTACCTGACAAAACTGTCCTTTATGAATAAAAGACAAGTTAAGACTTTCACAGAGAGAAAAAACTAAGGGGGTTTATCACCACTAGACTTGCCTTGCAATAATTGCTCAAGGGAAGTCAACTTGAAACCAAAAAGATGCTAAACAACAACATATGAAAGTATAAATATCACGGATAAAAGTAAACATAAAGACAAATACAGACTATTTTAATGCTCCAATGGTAGCATAATCATTGTTAACACCAGTATTTAATTTAAAAGACAAAAGCAGTAAGAATCATGATAACCAAAGAAATTTGTTAGTAGAAACACAATATGTACAAAAAAGTAAACTCTAATATAAATTACATAAAGTTTGTGAGGGGAAGTAAAGTGTTTCTATATATAATCTAAGTTAGTTATTATTTGCTTAAAACAGACTACTATAACTAAAATATTTGATGTGAAACCCATAGTAAAAAAAATACAGTAGATATGCAAAAGATAGAAAGAAAAGAATAAAAGCACACCAGTACAAATACATCATCAAACCACAAAGAAAGACAACAAGAGAAGAGAGGAATGAGAGAACTACAAAACAGACAAAAAATTAACAAAATAGCAATACAAAGTCTTTACCTATCAATAATTACTTTTTTGTTTTCCTAATATATATTATTTCTTAATTGAAGATAGTTGGTTTACAATGTTGTGTTAGTTTCTGATGTACAGCAAAGTGATTCAGTTTTACATATGCGTGTATATATATATTCATATTCTTTTGCATTATAGGTTATTACAAGATATTGAATATAGTTCCATGTTCTATACAGTAGTACCTTGTTTTTATCTAGTAATTGCTTTAAATGTGAATGGACTAAACTCCTCAATCAAAAGACAGAGTGGCTGAATGCATTAACTACATGCTATCTACAAAAGACTTACTTTATATTTAAGGAGACAGATACGCTGAAAGTGAAGGGCTAGAGGATGATATTCCATGCAAATGGTAGATAAAAGATAGCAGGGTGGTTATACTTCTATAAGACAAAATAGACTAAGTTAAAAACCATCACAAGAGACATAGAAAGTCATTATACAATGATAAAAGGGTCAAATTAAAAGGAAGACATGGCAATTATAAATATATATGTACCCAATAGGAAACCACCTAAATACATAAAGCAAACACTGATGTATCTGATGGTCTAAATAGACAGAAATACAATAATTGTAGGACACTTTAATACCCTACTCTATAATGGATAGATTATCAAAGCAGATGATTTATCTAGTTTGCATTAAACTAAAAAGCATCTGAGAACAAGGGAAACAATCAACAGAGTGAAAAGGCAATCTTTGGAATGGGAAAAAAATATTTGTACACCACATGTCTGACAAGGGGTTAACATCTGAAATACATAAGAAACTCATACAACTCAATACAAAAAAATGATTAAAATTAACAAAGGACTTGAGTAGATATTTCTCAAAAGAAAACATATGAAAGGCTAACAAATATATGAAAAAGTCCTCAACATTACTAATCATCAGTAAAATGCAAATCAAAACCACAATTAATTTTCACTTCACACCTGTTAAGATGGTTATCATCAAAAGAAAAAAAAGGTAATAAGTGGTAGTAAGGATGGGGAGAAAAGGGAACACTTGTCCACTGTTGGTGGGAGTGTATATTGGTACAGTCACTATGGAAAACAGTACAGAGGTTCTTCAAAAATTTAAAAATAGGACTACCAAATGATCCAGAAATCCCACATCTGGCCATATAACCAAAGGAAATGAAATCAGCATTTCAAAAATATATTTGCATTCTCATTTCATTGCAGCATTAATCACCATAGCCAAGATATGAAAACCACCTAAAGTATGTCAACAGATGAATGGATAAATAAAATGTAATATATGATATTTTTACTTTATGTATACACACATTCACACACAATGGAACTATTTTTCAGCCTTAAAATAAAGGCAAATTCTGCCATTTGCCATGATATGGGTGAACCTGGAGGATATTATGCTTAGTAAAATAAGCCAGACACCGAAAGACAAGTATTCCATAATCTCACTTATATGCAGAACCTAAAATAGTTGAACTCAGAAGCACAGAGTAAAATGGTGGTTGCCAGGGTTTGGGGGTTGGGGAAAATGGGGAGATATTTGTCAAATGGCACAAAGTTTCAATTGAGCAAGCTGAATAAGTTCTGGAGATTTAATGTACAGCACAGTGACTATGGTTAACAATGCTGTATTGAATACTTGAAATTTGCTAGGAATATAAATCTTAATTATTTTCACCACAAAAAGGTAATTATGTGAGGTGAAGAATATGTTAATTAGGTTGGTTGTGGTGATTATTTCACAATGTATACATATGTGAAAACATCAAGTTTTCCACCTTAAATATGTACAATTTTTGTCATTTATACCTCAGTAAAGCCAAAAAAACCTCAAAGACAAAGATAAAATCTTGATTTAACAAGAGAATATGATTTATTAAGTGAAAGATATCTTCAATAAGATTTAAAGCTTATTTCTCATCTGGAATCCAGAAGGTCAGAAGACAGTGAGATAACATCCTCAAAATATTATTTTTCTAATACTTTCAACCAAGAATTCTATAATTAGCAAAACACACCTTTAAAAATGGAGAATTTTACAGTGTTTCAAACTGTACTCTTCCAACATTTACTTCCACCATCAAACTTCAGGTGTTTTTCATGAATTTTTTAAATGTACACAAACATTCCTTAGTTAATAAGTATTGAAAAACATCTACCTGTAAATTCTAATGTAATAAAACTAACAATTCTACTCCTGGGTATATATCTAGAAAAAAATAAAAACACTAATTTGAAAAGATACATGCACCCCAATGTTCCTAGCAGCACTATTTACAATAGTCAAGACATGGTAGCAATGCAAGGGCTCATCAACAGATGACTGGATTAAGAAGATAGATAGATGATAGATAGATAGTATAAATATATAGATATAGATAGATATAGATACAATAGAATATTACTCAGTGATAATAAAAACTGTGAAATACTGCCATTTGCAGTGCTGTGTATGAATCCAGGGAATATTACGCTTAGTAAAATAAGTCAGACAGAGAAAGATAAATACTGTGTGATATCACTTATATTTGGATCTGAAATAAAATACAAATGATTGTATATGCAAAACAGAAACATTCACAGATATAGAAAACAAACTGTGGTTATCAAAGGGGAGAAGAAAGAGAGGAGGGACAAATTAGGAGTATGGGATTAACAGATACAAACTACTATATATAAAATTGATCAGCAACAAGGATATACTGTATAGCACAGGGAATTATACCCATTATCTTGTAATAACCTGTAATGGAGTATAATCTATAAAAATATTAAATCACTATGCTTAAACCTGAAACTAACATAATATTGTAAATCAACTATACTTCAACTAAAAAAATAGTTCATGTAATATAATAATTAGTTTAATTTTATTAATTTCCTCAATCAAAAGACATTAAGTAGATGAATGTATAAAACAGAAAGAGAAAAAACAAGAAGGGCAAGATGGCATTGTAGAAAGACCCTGAGCTTACCTCCTCCCATTGGACACATGAAATCTACACCTACATATAGAGCAATTTCTCCTGAAGAAGACTTGAGAACTGATTGAACAGTTACTGTACATAGAAGGACCACATAGTAATGGAAAAGAAGCATGGAGACAATATCCATGAGAACCCCACCCCCAAAGTGGTGACATGCACTAAGAATGAATATAGCTGGGGTACACGAGCACAGATTTGCCCACCATGACACACAACAAAATACAGCAGTGTAAACGGTACCTACACTGTCCAGGAAGAATATCCATTTCCTAACCCTAGACCTTCTGCCAAATGAGCAGGGAATAACTGGAGCCCTCTTCAATCTCTTCAGGATTGAAGAGGGAGCACCATTGTTTGAACCCCCCAGAACTCCCCCCAGCCCATATGTACCTCAGGATTCCTCAGAAACTTCTCCAGCCTCAGCCATAGCACCAAGGCAGCCTTCGTTGCAGTGCTCCCTAGGAACTATCTCTGACCTGGACCACTCCAGCACTAGTCCTCCTCCAAGGATGCCTTGCATGAAGCACTCCCCAGGAACTGCCCTTAGCCCTGCCCAATCTAGCCCCAGCCAGCTTGCCAAAGCTGCCACACACAAGGAGTCTACACAGGAGACTCTCCCACAGAAGGGCACTACTTCAAGACCAGGAGAGGTAGCTGTTTCACCTAATTCATACAAACAAACAAACAAAAAACAAAAGTCAAACAAAATAAGAAAACAAAGGAATATGTTCCAAATGAAAGAACAAAATAAAACTCCAGAAAAATATGCCTAGAGGGGTGGGATAGGGAGGGTGGGAGGGAGGGAGATGCAAGAGGGAAGAGATATGGGAACATATGTATATGTATAACTGATTCACTTTGTTATAAAGTAGAAACTAACACACCATTGTAAAGCAATTATACTCCAATAAAGATGTTAAAAAAATAAATAAATAAATAAAAATAAATAAAATGGAGATAAGTAAATTGCCTGATAAAGAGTTTAAAGAAACAGTCGTAAAGATGTTCACTGAATTCAAGAGAAGAATGAAGGAACCCAGTGAAAACTTCAACAGAGATTTAGAAAGAACCAATATAAGAAAGAACCAATCAAAAATGAAAATTACAATAAGTGAAATAAAAGAAAAACTACACTAGAGGGAATCAGCAGCAGATTAGATGATACAGAAGAATGGATAAGAGATTTGGAGGATAGAATAGTGGATATCACCCAATAGAACAACAAAAAAGAATAAAGATTTTTTTTTTAAATGAGGAGAGTTTAAGGTACTTCTGGAACAACATTACGCATACTAACATTCACATTATGAGGGTCCCAGAAGGAGGGGAGAGAGAGAGAAAGAGAGAGAGAGAGAGAGAGAGAGAGAGAGAGAGAGAGAGAGAGAGAATGTATTTAAAGAAATAATGGCTGAAAACTTCCCTAGTCTGAAGAAGGAAACAGATATCTAGGTCCAGGAAGCACAGAAAATTCCAAACAAAATGAACTCAAAGAGATCCACACCAAAACATTATAATAAAAATGGAAAAAGTTGATAAAGAGAGAATCTTAAAGACAGCAAGGGAAAAAATACTAATCACATATAAGGGAAACTCCATAAGACTATCAGCTGATTTCTAAGCAAAAACTTTACAAGCCAGAAGGGAGTGGCAGGATATATTTAAAGTGCTGAAAGGAAAAAAAAATTACAACATAGAATACTCTATGCAGCAAAGTTATTAGCCAATATTAAAAGACACATAAAGAGTTTCCCAGCCGAGCAAAAAACAAAGGAGTTCATCACCACTAAACCAGCCTTACAAGAAATATTAAAGAGTCTTCTTTAAGCAGAAAAGAAAAGGGCTGAACAAGAAATAAGAAAATATATGAACAACAACAACAAAAATCTCACTGGTAAGGGCAAATATATAGTAAAGGCAGTGAATAGACCAGTAAAAAAGCTAGTACACCATGTTTGTTTTCTATGTCTGTGTATTTCTTTTTGTAAATAAGTTCATTTGTATCATTCTTTTTTAAGATTTCCCATATAAGTGATATCATATGATATTTGTCTTCGTCTGACTTACTTCACTTAGTATGATAATCTCTAGGTCCATCCATGTTGCTGCAAATGACATTATTTCATTCTTTTTTTATGGCTGAGTAATTATGGTTACCAAAGGGGAAAGGGGGGATGGATAAGTTGAGAATTTGGAATTAACAGATATACACTACTATATATAAAATAGATAAACAACAATGACCTGTATGTGTGTGTAACTGAATCACTTTACTGTACACCTGAAACATTGTAAACTACTATATTTCAATCCAAGAAAAAAGAGAACATTTTAAATAAAATAGTCAAAAAACAAAACAAACAAAAAAATAATTGTTTGTTGCAATAAGTAGCTGACTCATTGCTTATTTTCCTTTCTACCCACAATAATACAACTTTTTAAATGTCATTTTATGACTAATCATTATATTCTTCAGTGAATAATCTATGGGGAAACAGAAATTTCACAATAATAGCAAGCAGTAGATTCTTAATACACTTTGCAAATATTTTATTCTAAAATAAAAAATAAAAATCCAACAATTAAAAACTAGAGTTTTTCTACACATGCAGAATTAAAATTTGTATGCAATTTCTATAACTAATCACGTAAAGCAAAATAATCTAAAATATTATTGAGAAAATATTTTTTATTATACTGTGAATGTATGAAAGTCCACTAATGGTACTGGTTCATAATTTGGCCATAAATATGTTATTTTTAATATAAAATATAAAAAGTAAGGGACAGTAGAAACTATTTGATCTCATAGTTATTAATCAAAATGTGAGAAGATGGAGATTTTTCAAAACGTGCCTGTCAAGATACTGTCCCCTCACTTCTGATTCACATGATTGAGATAGGGATAGAGTGGATGCATGAGTATTTCTGTTGTATGTCCCTGGTGCACATCCACCAGCAAGTCAGCTTCTTCCATTTACAGTCAGAGGAACTGAGTACTAGAGAGATTAAATATTTTACAAAATTAGAGTATTAATATAAAAAAGTTACAATACAGTGGAGTCATTTGTATTAGAATAGTTTTTAATTACTTTATTGAAAATATGAAATATGTATTAGTGGCTTTATATCCCCAGATCCTATTGAAAATACATAACTATCTTTTTTTTTTTAATTTAACATTAGAAATTTATTTTTTTCTTTTATATATATATATGTTTTTAACATCTTTATTGGAGTATAATTGCTTTACAATGGTGTGATAGTTTCTGCTCTATAACAAAGTGAATCAGTCATACATATACATATGTTCCCACATCTCCTACCTCCTGCATCTCCCTCCCTCCCACCCTCCCCATCCCACCCCCCCAGGCGGTCACAAAGCACAGAGCTGATCTCCCTGCGCTATGCGGTTGCTTCCCACTAGCTATCTATTTTACGATTGGTAGTGTATATATGTCCATGCCACTCTCTCACTTTGTCACATCTTACCCTTCCCCCTCCCCATATCCTCAAGTCCATTCTCTAGTAGGTCTGTGTCTTTATTCCTGCCCTGCCACTAGGTTCTTCATGACCTTTTTTTTTTATCCCTTAGATTCCATATATATGTGTTAGCATACTGTATTTGTTTTTCTCTTTCTGACTTACTTCACTCTGTATGACAGACTCTAACTCCATCCACCTCACTACAAATAACTCCATTTCGTTTCTTTGTGTGGCTGAGTAATATTCCATTGTACACATGTGCCACATCTTCTTTATCCATTCATCCGATGCTGGACATTTAGGTTGTTTCCATGTCCTGGCTATTGTAAATAGAGATGCAATGAACATTTTGGAACATGACTCTTTTTGAATTATGGTTTTCTCAGGGTATATGCCCAGAAGTGGGATTGCTGGGTCGTATGGTAGTTCTATTTTTGGTTTTTTAAGGAACCTCCATACTGTTCTCCATAGTGGCTGTATCAATTTACATTCCCACCAACAGTGCAAGAGTGTTCCCTTTTCTCCACACCCTCTCCAGCATTTATTGTTTGTAGATTTTATGATGATGTCCATTCTGAGCGGTGTGAGATGATATCTCATTATAGTTTTGATTTGCATTTCTCTAATGATTAATGATGTTGAGCATTCTTTCATGTGTCTGTTGGTAATCTGTATATCTTCTTTGGAGAAATTTCTATTTAGATCTTCTGCCCATTTTTGGATTGGGTTGTTTGTTTTTTTTCAAATTGAGCTGCAAGAGCTGCTTGTAAATTTTGGAGATTAATCCTTTGTCAGTTGCTTCATTTGCAAATATTTTCTCCCATTCTGAGGGTTGTCTTTTGGTCTTGTTTATGGTTTCCTTTGCTGTGCAAAAGCTTTTAAGTTTCATTAGGTCACATTTGTTTATTTTTGTTTTTATTTCCATTTCTCTAGGAGGTGGGTCAAAAAGGATCTTGCTGTGATTTATGTCATAGAGTGTTTTGCCTATGGTTTCCTCTAAGAGTTTGATAGTGTTTGGCCTTACATTTAGGTCTTTAATCCATTTTGAGTTTATTTTTGTATATGGTGTCAGGGAGTGTTCTAATTTCATACTTTTACATGTACCTGTCCAGGTTCCCCAGCACCACTTATTGAAGACACTGTCTTTTCTCCACTATATATGCTTGCTTCCTTTATCAAAGATAAGGTGACAATATGTGCGTGGGTTTATCTCTGGGCTTTCTATCCTGTTCCATTGATCTATGTTTCTGTTTTTGTGCCAGTACCATACTGTCTTGATTACTGTAGTTTTGTAGTATAGTCTGAAGTCAGGGAGCCTGATTCCTCAAGCTCCATTTTTCGTTCTCAAGATTGCTTTGGCTATTCAGGGTCTTTTGTGTTTCCATACAAATTGTGAAATGTTTTGTTCTAGTTCTGTGAAAAATGCCAGTGGTATTTTGACAGGGATTGCATTGAATCTGTAGATTACTTTGGGTAGTAGAGTCATTTTCACAATGTTGATTCTTCCAATCCAAGAACATGGTATATCTCTCCATCTATTTGTATCATCTTTAATTTCTTTCATCAGTGTCTTATAATTTTCTGCATACAGGTCTTTTGTCTCCTTAGGTAGGTTAATTCCTAGATATTTTATTCTTTTTGTTGCAATGGTAAATGGGAGTGTTTTCTTAATTTCACTTTCAGATATTTCATCATTAGTGTATAGGAATGAAAGAGATTTCAGTGCATTAATTTTGTGTCCTGCTACTTTACCAAATTCATTGATTAACTCTAGTAGTTTTCTGGTAGCATCTTTAGGATTCTCTATGTATAGCATCATGCCATCTGCAAATAGTGACAGCTTTACGTTTTCTTTTCCGATTTGGATTCCTTTTATTTCTTTTTCTTCTCTGATTGCTGTGGCTAAAACTTCCAAAACTATGTTGAATAACAGTGGTTAGAGTGGGCAACCTTGTCTTGTTCCTGATCTTAGTGGAAATGGTTTCAGTTTTTCACCATTGAGGACGATGTTGGCTGTGGGTTTTTCATATATAGCCTTTATTATGTTGAGGAAAGTTCCCTCTATGCCTACTTTCTGCAGGGCTTTTATCATAAATGGGTGTTGAGTTTTCTCGAAAGCTTTCTCTGCATCTATTGAGATGATCATATGGTTTTTCTCCTTCAGTTTGTTAATATGGTGTATCACGTTGATTGATTAGTGTATATTGGAGAATCCTTGCATTCCTGGAATAAACCCCACTTGATCATAGTGTATGATCCTTTTTTCTTTTTCTTTTTTTTTTAACCGGCAGCGCATTCCAAATGGCTTTTTTTTTTTTAGAAATTCACGTTCTTTTTATTTATTTATTTATTTATTTATTTATTTTTGGCTGTGTTGAGTCTTCGTTTCTGTGCGAGGGCTTTCTCTAGTTGCGGCAAGCGGGGACCACTCCTCATCGCGGTGCACGGGCCTCTCACCATCGCGGCCTCTCTTGTTGCAGAGCACAGGCTCCAGATGCGCAGGCTCAGTAATTGTGGCTCACGGGCCCAGTTGCTCCGCGGCATGTGGGATCCTCCCAGACCAGGGCTCGAACCCGTGTCCCCTGCACCGGCAGGCAGACTCTCAACCACTGCGCCACCAGGGAAGCCTGTATGAACCTTTTAATGTGCTGTTGGATTCTGTTTGCCAGTGTTTTGTGGAGGATTTTTGCATCTACGTTCATCAGTGATATTGGCCTGTAGTTTTCTTTCTTTGTGACATCTTTGTCTGGTTTTGGTATCAGGGTGATTGTGGCCTCATCGAATGAGTTGGGGAGTGTTCCTCCCTGTGCAGTATTTTGGAAGAATTTGAGAAGGATAGGTGTTAGCTCTTCTCTAAATGTTTGAAAGAATTCACCTGTGAAGCCCTCTGGTCCTGAGCTTTTGTTTGTTGGAAGATTTTTAATCACAGTTTCAATTTCAGTGCTTGTGGTCGGTCTGTTCATATTTTCTATTTCTTCCTGGTTCAGTCTTGGAAGGTTGTGCATTTCTAAGAATTTGTCCATTTCTTCCGGGTTGTCCATTTTATTGGCATAGAGTTGCTTGTAGTAGTCTCTCATGATCCTTTTTAATTCTGCACTGTCAGTTGCTACTTCTCCTTTTTCATTTCTAATTCTATTGATTTGAGTCTTCCCCCTTTTTTTCTTGATGAGTCTGGCTAATGGTTTATCAATTTTGTTTACCTTCTCAAAGAACCAGCTTTTAGTTTTATTGATCTTTGCTATCGTTTCCTTCATTTCTTTTTCATTTATTTCTGATCTGATCTTTATGATTTCTTTCCTTCTGCTAACTTTGGGTTATTTTTGTTCTTCTTTCTCTAATTGCTTTAGGTGTACAGTTAGGTTGTTTACTTGAGTTGTTTCTTGTTTCTTAAGGTAGGATTTTATTGCTATAAACTTCCGTATTAGAACTGCTTTTGCTGCATCCCATAGGTTTTGGGTCATCATGTCTCCAATGTCTTTTGTTTCTAGGTATTTTTTGATTTCCTATTTGATTTCTTCAGTGATCTCTTGGTTATGAAGTAGTGTATTGTTTAGCCTCCATGTGTTTGTATTTTTTACAGAACTTTTCCTGTAATTGATATCTAGTCTCATAGCGTTGTGGTCAGAAAAGATACTTCATACGATTTCAATTTTCATAAATTTACCAAGGTTTGATTTGTGACCCAAGATATGATCTATCCTGGAGAATGCTCCATGAGCACTTGAGAAAAATGTGTATTCTGTTGTTTTTGGGTGGAATGTCCTATAAATATCAATTAAGTCCATCTTGTTTAATGTATTATTTAAAGCTTGTGTTTCCTTATTTATTTTCATTTCGGATGATCTGTCCATTGGTGAAAGTGGGGTGTTAAAATCCCCTACTAAGATTGTATTACTGTCGATTTCCCCTTTTATGGCTGTTAGTATTTGCCTTATGTATTGAGGTGCTCCTATGTTGGGTGCATAAATTTTTACTATTTTTATATCTTCTTCTTGGATCGATCTCTTGATCATTATGTAGTGTCCTTCTTTGTCTCTTGTAATAGTCTTTATTTTAAAGTCTGTCTTCTCTGATCTAAGAATTGCTACTGCAACTTTCTTTTGATTTCCATTTGCATGGAATATGTTTTTCCATCCCCTCACTTTCAGTCTGTATGTGTCCCTAGGTCTGAAGTGGGTCTCTTGTAGACAGCATATATACGGGTCTTGTTTTTGTATACATTCAGCCAGTCTGTGTCTTTCGCTGGGAACATTTAATCCATTTACATTTAAGGTAATTATCGATATGTGTGTTCCTATTCCCATTTTCTTAAATGTTTTGGGTTTGTTACTGTAGGTGTTTTCCTTCTCTTGTGTTTCTTTCCTAGAGAAATTCCTTTAGCATTTGTTGTAAAGCTGGTTTGGTGGTGCTGAACTCTCTCAGCTTTTGCTTGTCTGTAAAGCTTTTAATTTCACCGTCAAATCTGAATGAGATCCTTGCTGGGGGAGAGTAATCTTGGTTGTAGTTTTTTCTCCTTCATCACTTTAAATATGTTCTGCTACTCCCTTCTGGCTTGCAGAGTTTCTGCTGAAAGATCAGCTGTTAACCTTATGGGGATTCCCTTGTGTGTTATTTGTTGTTTATCCCTTGCTGCTTTTAATATGTTTTCTTTGTATTTAATTTTTGATAGTTTGATTAATATGTGTCTTGGCATGTTTCTCCTTGGATTTATCCTGTATGGGACTCTGTGCTTCCAGGACTTGATTAACTATTTCCTTTCCCACATTAGGGAAGTTTTCAACTATAACCTCTTCAAATATTTTCTCAGTCCCTTCCTTTTCTCTTCTTCTTCTGGGACCCGTATAATTCGAATGTTGGTGCATTTAATGTTGTCCCAGAGGTCTCTGAGACTGTCCTCAGTTCTTTTCATTCTTTTTTCTTTATTCTGCCCTGCAGTAATTATTTCCACTATTTTATCTTCCAGGTCACTTATCCGTTCTTCTGCCTCAGTTATTCTGCTATTGATCCCATCTAGAGTATTTTTAATTTCATTTATTGTGTTTTTCATCATTGCTTGGTGTCTCCTTGGTTCTTCTAGGTCCTTGTTAAATGTTTCTTGCATTTTGTCTATTCTATTTCCAAGATTTTGGATCATCTTTACTATCATTATTCTGAATTCTTTTTCAGGTAGACTGCCTATTTCCTCTTCATTTGTTAGGTCTGTTGTGTTTTTACCTTGTTCTTTCATCTGCTGTGTGTTTTTCTGTTTTCTCATTTTGCTTATCTTATTGTGTTTGGTGGTGTCCTTTTTGCAGGCTGCAGGTTCATAGTTCCTCTTGTTTTTGGTATCCGTCCCCAATGGCTAAGTTTGGTTGAGTGCGTTGTGTAGGCATCCTGGTGGAGGGGACTAGTGCCTGTGTTCTGGTGGATGAGGCTGGATCTTGTCTTTCTGGTGGGCACGTCCACGTCTGGTGGTGTGTTTTGGGGTGTCTGTGGCCTTATTATGATTTTAGGCAGCCTCTCTGCTAATGGATGGGGCTGTGTTCCTGTCTTGCTAGTTGTTTCGCATAGGGTGTCCAGCACTGTAGCTTGCTGATCGTTGAGTGAACCTGGGTCTTGGTGTTGAGATGGAGATCTCTGAGAGATTTTTACCATTTGGTATTATGTGGCGATGGGAGGTCTCTTGTGGACCAGTGTCCTGAAATTGGCTCTCCCACCTCGGAGGCACAGCCCTGATGCCTGGCTGGAGCACCAAGAACCTTTCCTCCACATGGCTCAGAATAAAAGGGAGTAAAAATAGAAAGAAAGAAAGAAAGAGGATAAAATAAAATAAAATGCAATAAAGTAAGATAAAATAAAATAAAGCTATTAAAATACAAAGTAAAAAAATTATTAAGAAAAATTTATTAAGGAAAAATTATTTTTATTTTTTAAAATATTTTTTAAAATTTTTTAAAATAAAAAAAGGAAAAAAGTATTAAGAAAAAAATTTATTACGTAAAAAAATTAATTTTTTAAAATAAAAAAATTATTAAGTAATTTGTTTTTAATTTTTTAAAATAAAAACTAAGAAAAAAATTTATAAGAATTTTTAAGAAAAAAAAATTTTTAAGTAAAAAAAAAAAAAAATGTAGGACCGAATCCTAGGACAAATGGTGAAAGCAAAGCTATACAGACAAAATCTCAAATAGAAGCATACACATACACACTCACAAAAAGAGGAAAAGGGGAAAAAATAGTATATCCTGCTCCCAAAGTCCACCTCCTGAATTTGGGATGATTCATTGTCTATTCAGGTATTAGCAGTTGCAGGGTACATCAAGTTGATTGTGGAGATTTAATCCGCTGCTCCTGAGGCTGCTGGAAGAAATTTCCCTTTCTCTTTGTTCGCACAGCTCCCAGGGTTCAGCTTTGGATTTGGACCCGCCTCTGCGTGTAGGTCACCTGAGGGTGTCTGTTCTTCTTCACTCAGACAGGACGGGCTTAAAGGAGCAGCTGCTTTGGGTGCTCTGGCTCACTCAGGCCAGTGGGGAGGAAGGGGTATGGAGAAGGCGGGGTGAGCCTGCGGAGGCAGTGGCCGGCGTGACGTTGCAGCAGCCTGAGGCGCGCTGTGCATTTTCCCGGGGAAGTTGTCCCTGGCTCATGGGTCGCTGGCAGTGGCGGGCTGCGCAGGCTCCCAGGAGGGGCGGTGTGGATAGTGACCTGTGCTTGCACACAGGCTTCTTGGTGGCAGCAGCAGCAGCCTTAGCGTCTCATGCCAGTCTCTGGGGTCTGCGCTGATAGCCGTGGCTCGCACCCGTCTCTGGAGCTTGTTTATGTGGCACTGTGAACCCCCTCTCCTTGCGCACCAGGAAACAAAGAGGCAAGAAAAAGTCTCTTGCCTCTTCGGCAGCTCCAGACCTTTTCCCGGAATCCCTCCCGGATAGCTGTGGTGCACTAGCCCCTTCAGGCTGTGTTTACGCAGCCAACCCCAGCCCTTTCCCTGCGATCCGACTGAAGCCCGAGCCTCAGTTCCCAGCCCCGCCCACCCTGGCAAGTGAGCAGACAAGCCTCTCGGCCTGGTGAGTGCTGCTGGGCACTGATCCTCTATGTGGGAATCTCTCCGCTTTGCCCTCCGCACCCCTGTGGCTGCGCTCTCCTCCATGGCTCCGAAGCTTCCCCCCTCTGCCACCCACAGTCTCTGCCCATGAAGGGGCTTCCTAGTGTGCGGAAACCTTTCCTCCTTCACAGCTCCCTCCCACTGGTGCAGGTCCCGTCCCTATTCTTTTGTCTCTGTTATTTCTTTTTTCTTTTGCCCTACCCAGGTACGTGGGGTGCTTCTTGCCTTTTGGGAGGTCTGACGTCTTCTGCCAGCATTCAGTGGGTGTTCTATAGGAGCAGTTCCACGTGTAGATGTATTTCTGATGTATCTGTGGGGAGGAAGGTGATCTCCACGTCTTACTCTTCCGCCATCTTGCCCAGACCCCCCCCCATAACTTTCTTGAAGCTATAACTTCAGGGGATGAGAAAATCAGTATGCTCATAGAAACAGTTATTAAATGCTCTATAAATTTTCCAAATTTTATTATAATTGTTTCTTTTCTATGTGTGGCATTTTTCCCCTTTTGAATAGCCAATTTAGTTTACATCTTACTGATTAGGAGGGCTACTTTAAAAAAAGTAAAAACAATTTAATTGAGGTAATATTCACATAATATAAAATTAACCATTTTAAAGTGAAAAATCCAGTGATATTTAGGATATTTACAATGTTGTGTAATCACCACCTCTATCCATTTCCAGAATATTTTCATCACCCCAAGGGGAAAGCCTATACCCATTAAGAAGTCACTCCCTATTTCAATTATTTTCTACCCCTGGCATCCACCAATCTGCATTTTGTCCCCAAGGATTTATCTCTTTTGGATATTTTATATAAATAAAATCATATAATGTGCTTTTTTAAGAGCTAGTATGAAGGTTAAAAGGCAAAAGTAGTACATTCAACTATAACTACAATAAGTAGTTAAGGGATACACAAATGAAAAGATGTCAATTATGATATCAAAAATATAAAACATGGTGGGTGTAGTAAAAATGCAATATTTAAAAAATGCCTTTGAATTTATGCAACAATCAGCTTAAAATAGACAGCTATATATATATATAGGTTGATATATATGAACCTTACATTAACCACAAACCAAAAACATACAATGGCTATACAAAAAATACTATGAAAGGAATCTACACATAATACTAAAGGAATCCATGAAGCCAAAAAGAAGGAAACCATGAGAAGACAGAAACAGAGAACTAAAAAACATCAGAAAACAAATAACAAATTGGCAATTATTACATACCAATAATTACTTTAAATGTAAATGGACTAAATGCTTCAATCAAAAGAAATAGGGTAGCTGAATGAATAAAAAATAAGACCCATGTGCATGCTGCCTACAAGAGGCCCACCTCAGATCTAAAGACACACATGGATTGAAATTGAAAGGATGAAAATATGTGTTCCATGCAAATGGAAAGAAAAGAATGTTAGGGTAGCAATACTCATATTAGAAAAACAGACGTTAAAGAAAAGACAAAGAAAGCCATTACACAATGATAAAGGATAACATTTGCTACCAACATAGGAAGACCTAAATATATACATCAAATATTAACAGAAATAAAGGGGGGAAACATACAGCAATACAATACTAGTAGGGGATTTTAATACCCCACTTACACAGTTACATCAATGGGTAGATCATTGAGACAGAAAATCATCAAGGAAATAACATCCTTAAATGACACATTAGACAAGATGGGTATATATGTCCACACAAAAGCAGCAGAATAAACAATCTTTTCAAGTGCACATGGATCCTTCCCTAGGAAGAATTCCATGTTAGGACACAAAACAAGCCTCAATAAATTTGAGATTTCAGTCATATAAAGCATCTTTTCTGACCACAATAGTATGAAATTAAAAATCAACTACAATAAGAAAACTGGAAAACAACAAACACATGGTCATTAAACAAAATCTACTAAACAATCAATTGGTGAATGAAGAAATTTAAAAGAATTAAAAATACCATGAGACAAATGAAAATGGAAATATAACTTTAAAAATATTTATGGCAAATAGCAAAATTAGTTCTAAAAGGGAAGTTCATAGCTCAATAAACAAGAAACTTAGAAGCCTACCTCAGGAAATAAGAAAAATCTCAAATTAACTATCTAAATGTACATTTAAAGAAACTAGAAAAAAAGAAGCAAAACCCAAAGTTAGTTAGTGAACTGAAAAAAACAGTTCAGTGCAAAAATAAATGAAATGGAGATTAGAAATACAATAGAAATCATCAATGAAACTAAGAATTGGTTCTTTTAAAAGGTCAACAATATCATCAACCTTTAGCCATACTCACGAAGAAAAAGAGAGAGCCCAAATAAATAAAGTCAGAAATGAAAGAAGAGAAATTATACATGATTATAAGAGAATATTATCAACAATTATAGGCCAACAAATTTGACAACCTAGAAGAAATAAATATCTAGAAACATACAATCTTCCAAGACTGAAGCATGAAAGAATAGAAAATCTGAATAGATTGATTGCTAGTAACAAAATTGAATCAGTAATAAAGCAAACATCCCCCCAAACAAAAGTCCAGGTCAAGATGGCATTACAGGTGAATGCTACTAAACATGTGAAGAGTTAAGACCGATCCTTGTCAAACTATTCCAAAAAACTGAAGTGGAAAGGAGGTTCCCAAACTAATTTTAAGAGGCTAGCATTACCATGACACCAGAAACAGACAGAGACACCACAAGAAAAGAAAATTACAGGCCAGTACCCTGATGAACATAGACACAAAAATCCTCAACAGTATATTAGCTAACTAAATTCAACAATGCATGAAAAGAATCATACACCTTGATAAGGTAGAATTCATTTTAGGAATGCAAGGTTGGTTTATCAACTGTAAATCAATCAACCTGATAAACCACATTTACAAAACAAAAGATAAAAATCACATGATTATCTCAATTGATGCAGAAAAAGCATTTGACAAAATTCAGCATCCATTTATGATAAAAACCCTCAAGAAGTGGGCATGGAAGGAACATACCTCAACATAATAAAGGCTATATGGAGCAAAACAACAGCTAACATCATACTAAATATTGAATAGCTGAAAGATTTTGCTCTAAGAGCAGGAAGAAGACAAGGATGCCTACAGTCCCCATTTGTATTCAACATAGTATTGGAAGTTCTAGCCACAGCAATTAGAAAAGAAAAATAAATAAAATATACTTAAATTGGAAAGGAAGAAGTAAATCTGTCACTATTTGCAGATGACATGAGAGTACATATAGAAAACCTCAAACATGCAACCAAAAGAATAAAAACTAATAAATAAATTCAGTAATGTTGCAAAATACAAAATTAATATACAGAATTTTTTGCATTTCTACACAGTAATAACAAACTATCAGAAAGACAAATGAAAAATATCTCATTTAAAATTAAATCGAGTGGAGGAGCTTCAAGATGGCAGAAGAGTAAGACGCGGAGATCAACTTCCTCCCCACAAACACATCAGAAAGACATCTGCATGTGGAACAACTCCTATAGAACACCTACTGAACGCTGGCAGAAGACCTCAGACCTCCCAAAAGGCAAGAAACTCCCCACGTACCTGAGTAGGGCAAAAGAAAAAAGGAAAAACAGAGACAAAAGAATAGCGAAAGGACCTGCACCAGTGGGAGGGAGCTGTGAAGGAGGAAAGGTTTCCACACACTAGGAAGCCCCTTCATGGGCAGAGACTGTGGGTGGCAGAGGGGGGAAGCTTTGGGGCCACAGAGGAGACCGCAGCCACAGGGGTGTGGAGGGCAAAGCAGAGAGATTCCTGCACAGAGGATCGGTGCCCAACATCACCCACTAGCCCAAGAGGCTTGTCTGCTCATCTGCTGGAACGGGCGGGGGCTGGGAGCTGAGGCTCAGGATTCAGAGGTAAGATCCCAGCGAGAGGACTGGGGTTGGCTGCGTGAACACAGCCTGAAGGGGGCTAGTGTGCCACAGCTAGCCTGGAGGGAGTCTGGGAAAAGTCTGGAGCTGCCGAAGAGGCAAGAGACTTTTTCTTGCCTCCTTGCTTCCTGGTGCACGAGGAGAGGGGATTCAGAGTGCCGCTTAAAGGAGCTCCAGAGACGGGCGTGAGCTGTGGCTATCAGCGCAGACCTCAGAGGTGGGCATGAGATGCTAAGGCTGCTGCTGCTGCCACCAAGAAGCATGTGTGCAAGCATAGGTCACTATCCACACTGTCCCTCTGAGGAGCCTGTGCAGCTTGCCACTGCCAGGGTCCCGTGATCCAGGGACAACTTCCCTGGGAGAAGGCAGGGCCCGCATCAGGCTGGTACAATCAAGCCAGCCTCTGCCGCCACAGGCTAACCCCACATCCGTACCCCTCCCTCCCCCCGTCCTGAGTGAGCCAGAGACCCTTAATCAGCTGCTCCTTTAACCACGTCCTGTCTGAGTAAAGAACAGATGCCCTCAGGCGACCTACAGGCAGAGGCGGGGCCAAATCCAAAGCTGAACACCGGGAGCTGAGCAAACAAAGAAGAGAAAGGGAAATTTCTCCCAGCAGCCTCAGGAGCAGCAGATTAAATCTCCAAAATCAACTTAAAGTACCCTGCATCTGTGGAATACCTGAATAGACAACAAATCATCCCAAATTGAGGAGGTGGATTTTGGGAGCAACGATATACATATTTTTTGCCCTTTTCTCTTTATGTGTGTGTATATGTGTATGCTTCTGTGTGTGATTTTGTCTGTAGAGCTTTGCTTTTACCATTTGTCCTAGGGTTCTGTCATTTGTTTTTTAATTTAAATTTTTTTTACTTAAAATACTTTTTTCTTAATAATTATTTTTTTAATAATGTTATTTTATTTTATTTTTATTTATTTTATTTTATTTTCTTCTTTCTTTCTTTCTTTTATTCTTTTCCTCCTTTTATTCTGAGTCATGTGGAGGACAGGCTCTTGGTGCTGCAGCAAGGTGTCAGGGCTGTGCTACTGTGCATGGAGAGCCAAGTTCAGGGCACAGGTCCACAAGAGACCTCCCAGCTCCACATAACATAAAATGGCAAAAATCTCCCAGAGATCTCCATCTTAATGCCAAGACCCAGCTCCACTCAACGACGAGCAAACTACAGTGCTGGAAAAGCTGTGCCAAACAACTAACAAGACAGGAACACAAAACCATCCATTAGTACAGAGGCTGCCTAAAATCATAATAAGGCCACAGACACCCCAATACACACCACCAGACGTGGACCTGCCCACGAGAAAGACAAGATCCAGCCTCATCCACCAGAACACAGGCACCAGTACCCTGCACCAGGAAGCCTACACAACCCATTGAACAAACCTTAGCCACTGGGGCAGACATCAACAAAAACGGAAACTACAAACCTGCAGCCTGTGAAAAGGAGACCCCAAACACAGTAAGTTAAGCAAAATGAGAAGACAGAGAAACACAAAGCAGATGAAGAAGCAAGGCAAAACCCACCAGACCTAACAACTTAAGAGGAAACAGGCAGTCTACCAGAAAAAAAATTCAGAAAAATGATAGTAAAGATGATCCAAAATCTTGGAAATAGAATGGAGAAAAAACAAGAAATGTTTAACAAGAACCTAGAAGAACTAAAGAGCAAACAACCAGTTATGAACAACACAATAAATGAAATTCAAAATTCTATAGAAGGGATCAATAGCAGAATGACTGAGGTAGAAGAACGGATAAGGGACCTGGAAGATAAAATAGTGGAAATAACTACTGCAGAGCAGAATAAAGAAAAAAGAATGAAAAGAATTGAGGACAGTCTCAGAGACTTCTGGGACAACATTAAATGCACCAACATTCGAATTATACGGGTCCCAGAAGAAGAAGAGAAAAGGAAGGGACTGAGAAAATATTTGAAGAGGTTATAGTTGAAAATTTCCCTAATATGGGAAAGGAAATAGTTAATCAAGTCCTGGAAGCACAGAGAGTCCCATACAGGATAAATCCAAGTAAAAACACGCCAAGACATGTATTAATCAAACTATCAAAAATTAAATACAAAGAAAACATATTAAAAGCAGCAAGGGAAAAACAACAAATAACACACAAGGGAATCCCCATAAGATTAACAGCTGATCTTTCAGCAGAAACTCTGCAAGATAGAAGGGAGTGGCAGGACATATTTAAAGTGACGAAGGAGAAAAACCTACAACCAAGATTACTCTACACAGCCAGGATCTCATTCAGATTTGATGGAGAAATTAAAAACTTTCCATACAAGCAAAAGCTAAGAGAATTCAGCACCACCAAACCAGCTTTACAATAAATGCTAAAGAAACTTCTCTAAGCAGGAAACACAAGAGAAGGAAAAGACCTACAATAATAAATGCAAAACAATTAAGAAAATGGTAACAGGAAGATACATATTGATAATTACCTTAAATGTAAATGGATTAAATGCTCCAACCAAAAGACATAGATTGGCTGAATGTATACAAAAATAAGACTCGTATATATGCTGTCTACAAAAGACCCACTTCAGACCTAGGGGAACATACAGACTGAAAGTGAGGGGATGGAAAAAGATATTCCATGCAAATGGAAATCAAAAGAAAGCTGGAGTAGCAATTCTCATGTCAGATAAAATAGACTTGAAAACAAAGACTATTACAAGAGACAAAGAAGGACAGTACATAATGATCAGTGGATCAATCCAAGAAGAAGATATAACAATTGTAAATATTTATGCACCCAACATAGGAGCACCTCAATTCATAAGGCAAATACAAACAGCCATAAAAGGGGAAATCGACAGTAACACAATCATAGTTGGGGATTTTAACACCCCACTTTCACCAATGGACAGATCATCCAAAATGAAAATAAATAAGGAAACACAAGCTTTAAATGATACTTTAAAGAACATGGACTTAATTGATATATATAGGACATTCCATCCAAAAACAACAGCATGCACATTCATCTCAAGAGCTCTTGGAACATTCTCCAGGATAGATCATACCTTAGGTAACAAATCAAACCTTGGTAAATTTAAGAACATTGAAATTGTATCAATTATCTTTTCCGACCACAATGCTTTGAGAATAGATATCAATTACAGGAAAAAATCTGTGAGAAATATAAACAAAATGGAGGCTAAGCAACACACTACTTAATAACCAAGAGATCACTGAAGAAATCACAGGAAATCAAAAAATAACTAGAAAAAAAGTATGACCCAAAACCTATGGGATGCAGCCAATGCAGTTCTAAGAGGGAAGTTTATAGCAATACAATCCTACCTTAAGAAACAAGAAACATCTCAAATAAACAACCTAACCTTACACCTAAAGAAGTTAGAGAAACAAGAAAAAAAGGCCCCAAAGTTAGCAGAAGGAAAGAAATCATAAAGATCAGATCAGAAATAAATGAAAAAGAAAAGAAGGAAATGATAGCAAAGATCAATAAAACTAAAAGCTGGTTCTTTGAGAAGGTAAACAAAACTGATAAACCATTAGCCAGACTTATCAAGAAAAGAAGGGAGAAGACTCAAATCAATAGAATTAGAAATGAAAAAGGAGAAATAACAAATAACACTGCAGAAATACAAAGGATCATTAGAGATTACTATAAGCAACTCTATGCAAATAAAATTAACAACCTGGAAGAAATGGACTAATTCTTAGAAATACACAACCTTCCGTGACTGAACCAGGAAGAAACAGAAAATATGAACAGACCAATCACAAGCACTGAAATTGTAACTGTGATTAAAAATCTTCCAACAAACAAAAGTCCAGGACCAGATGGCTTCACAGTCGAATTCTATCAAACATTTAGAGAAGAGCTAACACCTATCCTTCTCAAACTCTTCCAAAGTATTACAGAGGGAGGAACACTCCCCACTCATTCTACGAGGCCACCATTACCGTGATACCACAACCAGACAAAGATATCAAAAAGAAAGGAAACTACAGGCCAATATCACTGATGAACATAGATGCAAAAATCCTCAACAAAATATTAGCAAACAGAATCCAACAGCACATTAAAAGGATCATACACAAAGATCAAGTGGGATTTATTCCAGGAATGCGAGGATTCCTCAATATACGCAAATCAATCAACATGATACACCATATTAACAAATTGAAGGAGAAAAGCCATATGATCATCTCAATAGATGCAGAGAAAGCTTTTGACAAAATTCAACACCTATTTATGATAAAAACGCTCCAGAAAGTGGGCATAGAGGGAACTTTCCTCAACATAACAAAGGCCATATATGACAAACTCACAGCCAACATCATCCTCAATGGTGAAAAACTGAAACCATTTCCACTAAGATCAGGAACAAGACAAGGTTGCCCACTCTCGCTACTATTATTCAACATAGTTTTGGAAGTTTTAGCTAAAGCAATCAGAGAAGAAAAAGAAATAAAAGGAATCCAAATTGGAAAGAAGAAGTAAAGCTATCACTGTTTGGAGATGACATGATACTATATGTAGAGAATCCTAAAGATGATACCAGAAAACTACTAGAGCTAATCAATGAATTTGGTAAAGTAGCAGGATACAAAATTAATGCACAGAAATCTCTTGCATTCCTATACACTAATGATGAAAAATCTGAAAGTGAAATTAAGAAAATACTCCCATTTACCACTGCAACAAAAAGAATAAAATATCTAGGAATAAACCTACCTAAGGAGACAAAAGACCTGTATGCAGAAAATTATAAGACACTGATGAAAGAAATTAAAGATGATACAAATAGATGGAGAGATATACCATGTTCTTGGATTGGAAGAATCAACATTGTGAAAATGACTCTACTACCCAAAGTAATCTACAGATTCAATGCAATCCCTATCAAACTACCATGGGCATTTTTCACAGAACTAAAACAAAAAATTTCACAGTTTGTATGGAAACACAAAAGGCCCTGAATAGCCAAAGCAATCTTGAGAAGGAAAAACGGAGCTGGAAGAATCCAGCTCCATGACTTCAGACTATACTACAAAGGTACGGTAATCAAAACAGTATGGTACTGGCACAGAAACAGAAATATAGATCAATGGAACAGGATAGAAAGCCCAGAGATAAACCCATGCACATATGGTCACCTTATCTTTGGTAAAGTAGGCCAGAATATACAGTGGAGATAAGATAGCCTCTTCAATAAGTGGTGCTGGGAAAAGTGGACAGGTACATGTAAAAGAATGAAACTAGAACAGTCCCTAACACCATACACAAAAATAAACTCAAAATGGATTAAAACTTAAATGTAAGTCCAGACACCATCAAACTCTTAGAGGAAAACCTAGGCAGAACACTCTATGCCATAAATCACAGCAAGATCCTTTTTGACCCACCTCCTAGAGAAATGGAAATAAAAACAAAAATAAACAAATAGGACCTAATGAAAGTTACAATCTTTTACACAGCACAGGAAACCATAAATGAGATGAAAAGACAACCCTCAGAATGGTAGAAAATATTTGCAAATGAAGCAACTGACAAAGGATTAATCTCCAAAATTTACAAGCAGCTCATGCAGCTCAATATCAAAAAAACAAACAACCTATTCCAAAAATGGGCAGAAGACCTAAATAGACATTTCTCCAAAGAAAATATACAGATTGCCAACAAACACATGAAAGAATGCTCAACATCATTAATCATTAGAGAAATGCAAATCAAAACTACAATGAGATATCATCTCACACCGGTCAGAATAGCCATCATCAAAAAATCTAGAAACAATAAATGCTGGAGAGGGTGTGGAGAAAAGGGAACCCTCTTGCACTGTTGGTGGGAATGTAAATTGATACATCCACTATGGAGAACCGTATGGAGGTTCCTTAAAAAACTAAAAATAGAACTACCATACAACCCAGCAATCCCACTACTGGGCATATACCCTGAGAAAACCATAATTCAAAAAGAGTCATATACGAAAATGTTCTTTGCACCTCTATTTACAATAGCCAGGACATGAAAGCTACCTAAGTGTCCATTAACAGATGAATATATAAAGAAGATGTGGCACATATATACAATGCAGTATTACTCAGCCATAAAAAGGAGCAAAACTGAATTATTTGTAGTGAGGTGGATGGACCTAGAGACTGTCATTCAGAGTGAAGTAAGTCAGAAGGAGAAAAACTAATACTGTATACTAACATATATGTATGGAACTGTAAAAAAAAAAAAAGAAGAAAGGGTCATGAAGAACCTAGGGGCAAGATGGGAATAAAGATGCAGACCTACTAGAGAATGGAGTTGAGGATACGGGGAGTGGGAATGGTAATCTGGGACAAAGTGAGAGAGTGGCATGGACATATATACACTACCAAACATAAAATAGATAGCTAGTGGGAAGCAGCCACATAGCACAGGGAGATCAGCTCGGTGCTTTGTGACCATGTAAAGTGGTGAGATAGGGAGGATGGGAGGGAGGGAGATGCAAGACGGAAGAGATATGGGGACATATGTATATGTATAACTGATTCACTTTGTTATAAAGCAGAAACTAACACACCATTGTAAAGGAAGTATACTCCAATAAAGACATTAAAAAAAAGAAAAAAAAAGATAATACTTTTTTCCTATGGAAAAAAAAAAAACAAATCAAAAAGGTACAATACCTATGTATAAATTTAACCAAGGAGGTGAAGACATACTCTGAAATCTATAAGAATTTGAGGTACGAAATTGAAGACAACGTGAATAAGTGGATAGATATACCATACTCATGGATTGGAAGTCTTGATATTGCTAAAATGTCCATTCTACTCAAAGCAATCTACAATTCATCGAAATCCCTATCAAAATAACAATGGCGATTTTCACAGAACTACAACAAATAACCCCAAAATTTGTATAATGCCACAAAACACCCTGAATACCCAAAGCAATCTTGAGCAAGATGATCAAAGCTGGAGGAATCATGCTCTCAGACATGAAAGTACAGTACAAAGCTACAGTAATAAAAACTGGTATCGTAATGACACAAAAATACACACATAGATCAAGGGAATACAACAGAGAGCACAGAAATAAACCCACATTTATGTGGTCAATTAATCTATGGCAAAAGATGCACAAATATAAAATGGGGAAAGAACAGTTTCTTCAATAAATGGTGTTGTGAAAACTGAGCAGCTCCATGTCAAAAAAAATCTTACTGGACTATCTTACACCATATACAAAATCAATTCATATGGATTAAAGACTTAGATGTAAGACCTGATACCATAAAACCCCTGGAAGAAAAGATAGGCAGTAAGCTCTATGACATCAGTTTTAGCAATATTGTTATGGATATATCTTCTCAGGCAAAGGCAACGAAAGCAAAAATAAACAAATGCAATTATACCAAACTAAAAAGTTTTTGTACTGTGAAGGAAACAACCAACAAAACTAAAAAGAAACCTACTGAATGGGAGAACATATTTGCAAACAATACATCTGACAAGCCAATGTATCCAATATATAAAGGACTTATGAGGTTCAATATCAGAAAAACAAACAACTCGATTAAAACATGGGTAGAGAACCTGAATAGATTTTCCCAAAGAAGAAATACAGATAGCCAACAAGCACATGAAAAGTTCTCAATATCAATAATCTTCAGTGAAATGCAAATCAAAACCACAATGTGTTACTAAATCACACCCATCAGAAAGTCTATTATGAAAAAGACAAGAAACAAGTGGTGACAAGGATGGGGAGAAAGGGAACACTTGTGTACTGTTAGTGGGAATGTAAATTGGTGTAGCCACTTTGGAAAACACTATGGTGGTTCCCCTGAAAACTATAAATAGAACTACCACACAATTCAGCAATTTCATTTCTGTGTATTTATCTAAAGAAAACAAAAACACTAATTGGAAATGATATGTGCATCCCTATGTTCATTGGAGCACTATTTACAATAGCCTAGATATGGAAGCAACCTAAGTGTCGACTTATAGATAAATGGATAAAGAAAATGTATACACACACACACACACACACACACACACATATACACATAATGGAACATGTGTATTCCATTATATATATTTTATATATATTTATATATAAAATATATATAATGGAATATTAGTCATAAAAATAATGAAATCTTTCCATTTGTGACATTGATGGATCTAGACGGTATTATGCTAAGTGAAATAATTAGTATTGAAATAGTAAATGATTTATGAATAGAACTGTTAAAAGAATAATTGTTAATGTTACTTCATATGAAATTGTTTGTGCTACTGCCTATAGGGATTCAATTAGTATGTATTTTGAGTTTGAAGCTCATCTAGATCACAGGAGTAGATGAATAGGCTTACTATGGCTAATATAAATAGTACACCTAAATTTATATTGATGAGTGGATAGGGCATGGGAAGAGAAATTCATATTTTGAGGGCCAGGGTTAAGGCTAGAATTGGTGCAATGGTAAATATAAAAAATGATGATGTTGATTGTCAAACTGGTTCTTTAATAAATAATTTGATTGCCTCAGCATTGAGTTGTAATAATCCATAGGGCCCAACAATGTTTGGTCCTTTTTGGAGTTACATATTACCTAAGATTTTTTGTTCAATTAATGTGAGGAATGTTACAGCAAGTAGGATTGGGAAAATGAGTAAAAGAGTGTTAATTATAAACATTTTGTTAGGAAGAGGAATTGAACCTCTGGCTCTACCATCCTAACAAACTCAATTCTTGGGCATGGCATGTGTATGAATTAATTGAATTAAAATTATATCATTAATTAATTTGAAGTCACTTTCGTAAAGTAGGCCTTATTTCTCTTGTCCTTTTGTACTGGGAGAAATATATAATAGATAGAAACTGACCTGGATTACTCTGGTCTGAACTCAGATTACGTAGGACTTTAAGTTTTGAGCAAATTAGCATTTAATAGCAGTTATACCATTGGGATGTCCTGATCCAACATGAGGTCATAAACCCTTTTGTCGATATAAACTCTAGAATAGAATTGTGCTCTTATCCCTAGGGTAACTTGTTCCATTTATCAATATTTTGGATCAATATGTAATAAAACCTTTTGACTAGTTAGACTATATTTTAATCAGTCAGAGGTTGTTTATTCTTCGAGGTCATCCCAACCAAAATTGTTAATACATTAAAAAGTTTTGTTATTCCTTAATTGTTTAGTTGATTTTTTAGATTAATTAAAGATTCATAGAGTCTTTTTGGTTTATAATGTCATTCCCGCCTCTTCACGGGAAAGTCAATATCACGGATTAAAGTAAGAGACAGTAAAACCCTCATGTGGTCATTCATACAAGGCTTTATTTAGAGGACAAATGTGTATGCTACATTTGCAAGGTCAGGATACAGGGGTGGTTAAACAGGTGTCATTGGGCAGGCAGTGCCTCTAATACTAGTTATGGTAGAGGTGATGTTTCTGGTGAACAGGCGGAGCTTGTGTTTGCTGAGTTTCTTTTACTTTTTAAAATCTTTCCCTAAATGCATGCCTGTTTTGGATTAACAATTATTTTAATAAATAATTAAGTATTAATTTAGGTTTATTTATTGTTAACGATCAGTGGGTTATCCATTCTGATATAAGCCTACGCAAGTAGAAGTATTTCTTGTTACTCATATTAACAACATTGCTTCTATTAATTAATAGATTGGTCCAGTATTAAACCAGGAGTTAGTTTATTGTTGGTACTAAGTTGGTTATGTTGTTGAGCTTGAAAACTTTCTTAATTGGTGGCTGCTTTTAAGCCAACTATGACATTGTTTGTTCTTATTCTATTGAGAATGTTGTAACCTGTATGTAAAAAGCTGTACCTTTTTAGAGTAACATTTAAAATTAGGTAAAAAGTAGGTTTTTTGAAGTAATATTTAAAGTTGAACTAAAATTCTTTCCTGGACAACCAGTTTTCACCAGGCTTGTTAGGCTTGTCACCTCTATTTATAAATCTTCTCACTATTTTGCCACATAGATGAGTTTGTTCTTGTAAACTATTCATAAGTAGCTTGTCTGGTTTTGGGGTATTTAACTTAAGTTCTCTTTGTTAAAGTTTTCTTTGCTAAATCATTATGCAAAAGGCAAAAAGGGTAAGCTTTGCTTTTTAGTACTTTTAATGCTTCCTTTATTATTCCCTTGTGGTATCTCTATAGTCCCAATTTTAAATTTCTATCTCCTATACTTTAGATATTGAGTGAATGTTTTATTCGGTTTACTTATGATAGTTGAATTTGGTGGGAAGTTTGGGCTAGATTTAGTTCAAAGTATTCATGCAGTATGAAATCTCCTGGATGTAAACTATATGCTTTTATTTAAGCTACACTTTCATTTGTCCAAGAACACTTTCCAGTATGCTTACCTTGTTACAACTTATCTCCTGTCATATGTTTGGTACTTGTTAATATTGTAGATTATAAGAAGTTATCCATACAAAGAGGGTGACAGGTCGTGTGTGCGACCTTCATGGCCTAGTTCAATCAAGCACTCCTTAATTTACTACTAAACCCTTCTTTGGTATTTAATTTCATAAAAAAACTTTTGTTTTCTTTTATGTTCTTGAGATAGAACATGTAGCCCATTTCTTCCCATCCGATAGGTTACACCTTGACCTAACATTTTTATGTCTGATAATTATGTTTACTGTTCCTTTTTAGTGTTTGCTGAAGATGGCAGTATATAGACTGTATTTGCAAGGATTGATGAGGCTTAGGATTTACTGATTGTAGAACAGGTTCCTCTAGAGAGTTATGAAGCACTACAAAGTCCTTTGAGTTTTAGGCTGTTGTTAGTAGTACTCTGGTGAATAATTTTGTTGTTATAATTGTTTGAGTTCAGGGCTAAGCATAGCGGGGTATCCAAGCCCAGGTTGGCTCTTAGCTGTTGTGTAGTCAGAAGTGTTAAAGTCACAGCTTATTTTATTTTAGCTACGGCTTTTCACAGCTTAACTAAGACTTTATTTTTTTTGGATACTCTTTAACATGCTTTATGCTGAAACTCTATTAATTTGGGTTGATCATATGAGCACAATGGCTAGCACGAAATTTACCAACCCTAATTGGTTAATATATAACTTAGCCAAACTTTTGTTTATAGCTTAGTTTTTATCACTGCTGTTTCGCATGGGGGCATAGTTAAGCAAAGCATTGTGAGCTACATTTTAGTGTGCTTTATACCTGCTCCTTTTAATCTTTTATGGTTTATAGGGCATACTTACTGGGGCGCAGATACTTGCATGTGAAATTTTATTAGAAATTAATAGAAAGGCTGGGACAAAATCTATGTGTTTATGGAGTTAATAAACTCATCTATGCATTTTCAGTGACTTGCTCTGATTGTTAAGCTAAATCAACAGGTTGAGTAAAATTTTGTATGGATAAAATTTATGTATTTGAGTGATATATTGTTAGTTAGTGTAATGGTGTGTATGCTAAAATTTAGTATTATTATGTTTGATTTTGTTTTCTTCTGGTGATTACCAAAATTTACTTTAATTTGTAATCTGTTTGAGGTGGGTGGCAAATCTAGTGGGATGTCTATCTATATAAGTGGTATATATCTAAGTAATTCATTAATATGGTTAGGAGGCTTGTAGTCATACTGACATTGGATTGTTAAAAGAGGGATAATGTTTTTTGTTATATGAGTTAGTTAAATCTTGTATATTTATGTGCTTTGCCTTGTTTTGGGGGTTTGACAGGACAGCAATGGCATATGAAGTATAAAGTTTATGGGGGGTAAAGGAGGTTTGATTAAGCAGGCCATTTACCTACTATACATGTACGTGTATGTGTACATGTGCACGTGTATGTATACATGGGTACGTGTATCTGTGTATGTGTAATCATATATGTGTATGTACAGTGTATAATTGCTTTATGTCCTGTGACCACTGACTGAGTAACACCTTATGGTTGATGATGCTGGTAAATAATATTCAATTAAAGCTCAACTACAAGTTGCTGGACTATGTTAAGGCCTCAGACAGCCATAGCTGAGTCACAGCATCCCCCCAAAATTAAAAAATACCAAATGCATGAAACCACAGTTATGTGTGAGCATGGGCTGATTAGTCATTAGTCCATGTCATTAGTCCATCAAGATGTCTTAAGAGGAGGGAGGGTGGGAGGGAGGGAGATGCAAGAGGGAAGAGATATGGGGATATATGTATATGTATAACTGATTCACTTTGTTATAAAGCAGAAACTAACACACCATTGTAAAGCAATTATACTCCAATAAAGATGTTAAAAAAAGTGCAAATCATAAAAAAGTAAAAGCTGTCTTAAGAGGAAAGCATGGGCAATTTTAGGTGAGATGGTCTTGAAGTAAGAACCAGATGGCAGATATAATTCATTTATAGAAACATCCACGATTCATGGTCCCAGAGCCAGAAGAGGGATGTGTGTTGGGTGAGTCAATGATTTCTCATGCCTTGCTGATTAAGCTCTGGTCATTAGTTATGATAAGCATGTTGACTGGAAATAATTTGACAGTGTGCTATGTACAATTAGTAGATGCATGTCCTATGTAATATTAACCATTCTGGTTACTCCATAAATATCTGTATTGCCTAGGATTTACTGTATTTTGATCATATAATATCTTATGTAATATCAATAAACTAATGTACATGCTTATACTCATGGGGTATATAGTTAATGCACGATTATACATACCATGCATTATGCACGATAAAGCAAACATATGTATTTATATGTGTGGAGGAGTGCCTAATACATGAAATACGTAGTATTATTATTTAGATAATGCCATTTTTAATACTTACATAGTATTCAGGGGTAGTGTAGATGTCCCATAATAAATTATTGAGGGAATAGTGTAAGTAGATTTCAGCTTTGGGTGCTGATGGTGGAGCTGGAGCTTCTTTCTTGAGTCTTAGTGAGATGTGTTGCTCTCCTTTTCTGGTTTACAAGACCAAGGTAATGGAAATACTACAAAGACTCTTCATTTTAGGAGATTGTTTTCAATGATGCTTGTTACTGGTATTAGGAGTAACATTAAGAAAAACAAATAAGATAGATGTTAGTTGTCTGATGATGATAAATGGGTGTTCAAATGGTTGCCCTGTTGTTCATTTTCATGTTAATGTTAACAGATCTGTTACTAGTACTCAGAATAGACATTGGCTGAGAGGTCAGAATGATATACTTTGTTGTTTTGATGTATGAAGCATAGGGCTAATTGCTAGGATTAGGATTGAAAAGATTAAGACTAGTTTGTTGGGAATTGATCATAGAATTGTATATACAAATAAGAAATATCACTCTGGTTTGATATGAGAAGGTATGTTGAGGAAGTTGATTGGAGTGTAGTTGTCTGGGTCTCCTGGAAGATCAGGTAAGAATAGCACTAGTATTAGTAAGATTACAAATAGGAATAAGGCATCCAAGATATCTTTGTGTAGTATTGATGAAAAATAGGATTTTGTCGATATTGGATGAGATTACTGTGAACTTATTAGAACATGTTTTATGGAGGAATAGTAGGTGGATGACTGCTAAGGCTGCAATGATATATGGAAGGATAAAGTGGAAGGCAAAGAATCATGTAAGGTTGCCTTATCAACTGAGAACCCTCCTCAGATTCATTTGACTGGGTTAGTGCCAATGTAAGGAATTGCTGAAAGGAGGTTTGTGATGACTATTGCCCTTCAGAGGGATATTTGGCCTCATGGTAAAATGTAACCTATAAGTGCTGTAGCTATTACAGTTAATAATAGAATAACTCCAACGTTTCATGTTTCTAGGAAAGTTTAGGATCCATAATAAAGGTCTTGCCCTACATTAATATATAAGCAAATAAAGAACATGGAAGCTCCGTTTGCCTGTAGGTATCAGATGATTCATCTGTAATTTACATCTCGGCAGATGTGTGTTACGGAAGAGAAGGCAGTTATTGTATATGATGTGTAACTTATTGCTAGAAATAACCCTGTCAAGATTTGTAGAACTAAACAAATACTGAATAAGGAACAAAAGTTTCATCATGATGAAATGTTTGATGGAGCTGGAAGATCAATAATTGTGTTGTTAATAATTCAGATAAAAGTGTGGGATTTTCAAATGTTGGTCATTAGTGTTCTTACAGTTGAAATACAACAATGATTTTTCACATCATTGGACATGTTTAGATTCCAAGTAAGAATAATGATGACATACATGGTATTTATTTTAAGTACTATTTTTATTGTTAGCTTTGTAGGTTTTTCTTCAAAACATTCAACTATTTATGGTTGGCTTGCGTTAACTGTGAGTGGTGGCATTGGTTGTGGGATTGTAATAAAATTTAGTGGATCATTTTTGGGTTTAATGCATTTTTAAAATTTATTTGGGGAACATATTAGTGGTATTTGGTTATACAACAGCTATGGCTACTGAGTGGTACCCTAAGGTCTGAGTTTCTAATAAGACTGTTGTAAGGATGTTTCTTTCAGGGATGATAATGGAGATTGTAATGGTTCTTTATGTTCTAAAGGATGAAGAAGTAGATATTGTGTTTAAATTTAACAGGATGGGGGGATTGAGTAATTTATGATACTGGGGATTCTGGTGTGGTTTTTTTGTTTGTTTGCTTGTTTTAGTGAGGAGGCTTTGGGAATTGCTGTACAGTATAGCTATGGCACTTGGCTTGTTATTGGCTGATCACTGCTTATTGGTGTTATGGTAATTATGTAAGTTACTTGTGGAAACTACAAAGCTACAGTCATCAAGATAGTATGTTACTGGCACAAAAACAGAAGTATAGATCAATGGAACAGGATAGAAAGCCCAGAAATAAACCCACACACCTATGGTCAACTAATCTATGACAAAGGAGGCAAAGATATACAATGGAGAAAAGACAGTCTCTTCAATAAATGGTGCTGGGCAAACTGGACAGTTATATGTAAAAGAATGAAATTAGAACACTCCTTAACACCATACACAAACATAAACTCAAAATGGATTAAAGACCTAAATGTAAGACCACATACTATAAAAGTCTTAGAGGAAAAACATAAGAAGAACAGTCTTTGACAAATTCACAACAAGATCTTTTTTGACCCACCTCCTAGAGTAATGAAAATAAAAACAAAAATAAACAAATAGGACTTAATTAAACTTAAAAGGTAGTCCACAGCAAAGGAAACCATAAACAAGATGAAAAGACAACCCTCAGAATGGGAGAAAATATTTGCAAACGAAGCAACTAAGGGATTAATTTCCAAAATATACAAACAGCTCATGCAGCTTAACATCAAAAAAACAAACAACTGAATCAAAAAATGGACAGAAGACCTAAACAGACATTTCTCCAAAGAAGACATACAGATGGCCAAGAGGCATATGAAAAGATGCTCAGCATCACTAATTATTAGAGAAATGCAAATCAAAACTCCAATGAGGTATCACCTCACACCAGTCAGAATGGCCATCATCAAAAAATCTAGGGTTTTCCCTGGTGGCGCAGTGGTTGAGAATCTGCCTGCCAATGCAGGGGACATGGGTTCGAGTCCTGGTCTGGGAAGATCCCATATGCCGCGGAGCAACTAGGCCCGTGAGCCACAACTACTGAGCCTGCGCATCTGGAACCTGTGCTCCGCAACAAGAGAGGCCACGATAGTGAGAGGCCCGCGCACCGCGATGAAGAGTGGCCCCCGCTCACTGCAACTGGAGAAAGCCCTCGCACAGAAACGAAGACCCAACACAGCCCTAAATAAATAAATAAATTAATTAATTAAAAAAAAAATCTACAAACAATAAATGCCGGAGAGGGTGTGGAGAAAAGGGAACCCTCATGCACTGTTGGTGGGAATGTAAATTGATACAGCCACTATGGAGAACAGTATGGAGGTTCCTTAAAAAACTGAAAATAGAACTACCATATGACCCAGCAATCCCACTACTGGGCATATACCCAGAGTAAACCATAATTCAAAAAGACACATGCACTCCAATGTTCATTGCAGCACTATTTACAATAACTAGGTCATGGAAGCAACTTAAATATCCATTGACAGATGAATGGATAAAGAAGATGTGGTACATAAATAGAATGGAATATTAGTCAGCCATAAGAAAGGAATGAAATTGGGTCATTTGTAGAGACGTGGATGGACCTAGAGACTCTCATACAAAGTGAAGTAAGTCAGAAAGAGAAAAACAAATACAGTATATTAATGCATATATGTGGAATATAGAAAATGGTACAGATGAACCTGTTTGCAAGGCAGAAATAGAGACACAAACCTAGAGAACAAATGTATGGACACCAAGGGGGGAAAAGGGGGTGGGATGAATTGGGAGAATGGGATTGACATATATACAATTAGTTTTATACACTAAAATGTAGAAAATAGATAACTAACGAGAACAAGCTGTATAGCACAGGGAATTCTACTTAGTGATCTGTGGTGACCTAAATGGGAAGGAAATCCAAAAAAGAGGGGCTATATGCATACATATGGCTGATTCACTTTGATGTACATTAGAAACTACCACAACATTGTAAAACAACTATACCCCAGTAAAAATTAAAACAAATAAACAAAAAAAAACCTAGAAATAAATACCAAAGTATTTTGGAAAATTTATGTGTTTGTGGAAATTTTGAAAAACATGTTACTAAATAACCAAGGTGTCAAAGAAGAAATTACAAGTGAAATAAAAAATATTTAAAGATGAATGAAATGAAAGCAATAGAAGAAAAACTTATGGAATGCAATTGCAATAGTACTTAAAGAAAATAGTGCAGCTGTAAACACCTATATTAAATAAGAAGAAAGATCTCAATACAATAACCGAATCTTTCACCTTAAGGAAGTAGATTAAAAGAGCAACTAAGCCTAAAGCAATCAGAAGGAAAAAAAATAAAGTAAATTGGCACGGAATTAATGAACTGTAGAATAGAAATAATAAATGAAATCAATAAAAAGAAAAGTTGACTCTTAGAAAAGATTAATAATTGATCAGCATTTAGGTAGAATTATCAAGAAACAAGAAATAAAATCGAAATGATTAAAACCAAGTGAGATAAAGGATATCGCTACTGACTTTAAAGAAATCAACACAATTTCAAGGAAATTCAATGAACAAGTGTATGAAAACAAGTTAGATAACTTGGATGAAATCAGCTACTGAAATAGAAAATTTGAATAGATTTTAAGCAAGTATTAATTGGTATTTTTTTTAAATCCTACAAAGAAAAGCCCATGCTCAGTCAGTTTCACTGATGAATTCTAACAAATATTTAAATATGAATTAAAGAGTGATGGTAGCATAATGGTGACAAAAAACATTCCTTGTTTTTTTGTCCCCCTTTTTAACAACAAAAATTTGGCTTGCATCCATAAACAAAAATACCTCTGTAGGTGTTTTGGGATCCAGCACCATACACCAAGAGATCCTGAAGGAGGTCTCACCCACCTGTGCATTGGGTAAGAGGCAGACAGATTTCAGTTCCACCTATGGAACCTAAAGGAGACTGAACTAGTTCCTGCCCCTCTTAGCTGAGTTCTGGGAGCACCTGGAGAACACTAACAGGGGAGTTACCTATGGAGGAGTAAGCTTTTGTGGAAGTCTAGGTTTCCAAGAGGAGAAGTTACAGCACTCTGTTGGGAAAAAAAGTTTGGATGCATTAGAGTGAGTAAGAGAAACAGTTTGACTTTGCCAGCATCACTTCTTTCCCAAAACAGCACAGCTTAGGGCTAAACAAGATGTCCATTGATTTCTTCCCTGGGGAAAAGGAAGAGAAAATGTGTGAATGCTTGGATTCCCCAGCTGTGCAGGACCCTGCCAAAATGACTCATTTCTTTTTCACAGCATCCAGAGTATGAAACGGGGAGCTTCATGACTGGAGGGATGGAGGAGATGAGGAAAGAGGCAGATAAGAGTCTCAGAAGTCATTAAAAGTACATGGCTCCTGCTGACTGCAATCTGGATTTCAGGAAGTCTGCCTATGAGCTGAGGAGAAAACATCACCCTCAGATATCATCTAACCCAGTGGCACCCCCGGTGCACTGTGTTCCAAACCCAAATATCCCTCACTCTGCATCCAGCTTCCTGTGTGCTCTTGAGGGTCGCAGTGAGAGCAAAAGCTCTCCACAGACAGGAAGCATGCACAGACAGCAGATCAGGCTCTGCAGGAAAGGGAGAAACCACAAACTTGAGCTGTAGTGCCACCTCTGGGAAAAGGAAAGAGAGGCTATCAGCAAGCAGCCTGAAGCATTATGGGAGCAAGAGAAGATACACAAGCTTAATAACTCTGCCATAAGAAGGGGCAAGAAGTGTAAAACAGGTGTATCCATTACAAGTTCTGAGAAAGCCTCAGAATCTATAGCAAGACTGATATAAAAGTTATTTCTCCCATGAAACCTGTAAAGATTAGAGAAAGTGACTTCTACTTTAAATGTGAAAACAGCAGCACAAAACTCCAAGGAACATGAAAAATCAAGGAAACATATCGCCTAAAGATCACAAAAACCTGCCAGTAACAAAACGCAAAGGTATGGAGATCTGATTTACCTGATAGGGAATTCAAAATAGGTGTTTAAAGGAAACTCAATGAGGTGTTTAAAGGAAACTCAATGAAGTACAAGAAATCAATGTAAGACAATTCAACAAAATCATGAAAAACATGACAATAAATATGACAAACTTAACACAGATAGAAATAATAAAAAAACCCAGAAATCCTGGGGTTGAATAATTCAGTGACTGAAAATAAGAGGGAAAACTCAAATAAATAAAATCAGAAATGAAAGAGGAGACATTACAACTGATACTACAAAAATACATAGGCTCATAAGAGACTACTATGAACACCAATAAACTGGATAACCTAGAAGAAATGGATACATTCCTAGAAGCATACAACTCATCAATAGTTATCATGGCAAATAGAAAATATAAAAAGATTAATAACGAGTAAGGAGTTTGAATCAATAATCATAAAACCTCTCAATACAAAAGAAAACAACAACGAAGGAAACAAAACAATGACCAGGTGGTTTCACTGGTGATTTCTACACAATATTTAAGAAATAATTAAGGCCAATCCTTCTCAAACTCTTCCAAATACTTGAAGAGGAGGGAACACTACCAAACTCATTATAGGAGGCCAGCATTACCCTGACACCAAAGTCAGTTAAGGACACAACCGGAAAAGAAAAATACAGATCAATATCCCTGATGAACATAGATGCAAAAATTCTGAAAAAAATATTAGCAAATCAAATTCAACAACACATTAAAAGGATCACATGCCACAATTTAGTGAGATCTATCATTGGGATACAAGAATGATTCAAACAAACACAAATCAATAAATGTGATATGCCACATTAATAGAATGAAAGATAAAAATTATATGATCATTTTAATTGATGCAGTAAAAGAATTTGACAATATCAAACATTCTTTCATGATACAAACACTCAATAAATTGGGTATAGAAGGAACATACATCGACACAGTAAAGGTCACATAAGACAAACCCATACCTAACATCATACTCACCAGTGAAAGGTTGAAGGCTTTTCCTTTAAGATGAGGAATAAGACAAAAGTGCTCACTTTCAACACTGTTACTGAACATAGTACTGGAAGTCCTAGCTAGAACATTCAGGCATGATAAACAAATGAAAGTCATTCAATATAGAAAGAAAGTAGTAAAGTCTTTATTAGCAGATGATAAGATCTTATATATAGAAAATCCTAAAGACTCAATCAAAAAACTGTTACAAACTAAACAACAAATTCAATAAAGTTGTAGAATACAAAATCAACATACAGAAATCAGTTGTTTCTATACATTAAAACAAAAATACCTGAAAATAAATAAACAATTCCATTCACAATAGCATGGAAAACAATAAAATACTTAGGAATAAATGTAAACAATGAGGTGAAAGCTCTGTACACTGAAAACTATAAGGCTCTGATGAAAGAAATTGAAGAAGACACAAACAAATGGAAAGATATCCTTTGTTCTTAGATGGAAAGAACTAGTATTGTTAAAACGTCCATACTGCTCAAAGCCATCTATAGATTTAATGCAATCTCTATTAAAATTCCAGTGGCATTTTCACAGAAATGGAAAAAACATCAATCCCCAAATTTCTATGGAACGACAGAAGACCCAAAATGCAAGAGCAATTCTGAGAAAGAAGAACAAAGTCAGGCATCACACTTCCTGATGCTAAATCATACTACAAACCTATCAAAACAGGATGGTACTGGCATAAAAATAGACACATAGACCAATGGAAAAGAATCAAGAGCCCAAGAATAAACCCCCACAGGTATGGTCACTAATATTTGACAAGGGAGCCAAGAATGCTTCTGGGGAAATGATAGTCTCTTCCATAAATGGTGTTGAGAAAACTGGATAACCACATGCAGAAGAACGAAATTGGACCCTTATTGTACACCACTCACAAAAATTAACTCAAAATGGATTAAAGACTTAAACATAAGATCTATCATGAAACTGCTAGTAGAAAACACATGGGAGGCTCCCTGATATTGGTCTTAGCAATGATTTTTGGATATGACACCAGAAGAACAAACAACACATGTGAAAAATCAATAAGTGAGACTACATAAAATTTTAAAAGTTTCTGCACAGAACAAAAAGCAAAAGGAAACAAAACAAACAAATGAAAAGGCAACTTAATGAAATGAGAAAAATATTTGCAAACCATATAGTTGATAAGGGGTTAATACCCACAATATATAAAGAACTCAGTAAAAAACAAACAAAAACCAATCTGATTAAAAAGTGGGCAGAGAGACAGAACAAACATTTTTCCAAGGAAGATATCCAAATGGCCAACAGGTACATGAAAAGATGCTCAATCATTGCTAATCATCAGGGAAACACAAATAAAAACCACGATGAGATATTACCTCATAACTATTAAAATGACTATCATCAGGAAGACAAGAGATAATAAGTGTTCTTTAGGATATGGAGATAAGGGAACGCTGGTACACTATAAGTGGGAATGCAAATTTGTTTAGCTACTATGGAAACATTATGGAAGTTCAACAAAAATTTAAAAATAGAGATACCATGTGATCCAGCAATTCCACTTCTAGATGTATATCCAAAAGAAATGAAAAGAGGACATCAAAGAGATCTGCACTCCCATGTTTATTGAAACATTATTCACAATTGCCAAGATATGAAAACAACCTAAGCATCCATAAACAGATGAATGGAAAAGAAAAAGTGATAGATATAATATAATATGATATGATATGATATGATATAATATAATATAATATATACATATATATTATTTAGCCATAAAAAATAAGGAAGTCCTGCCATTTGCAACAACATATATGTACCTTGAGGGCATTTTGCTACATGAAGTAAATCAGTCAGGAAAAAACAAATACTGCATGATTTCACTTATATGTGGAATCTAAAAAGTCCAATTCAGAAAAAGAGATTAAATAATGGTTACCAGGGGCTGGAGTATGCGGAAATGAGGAGACGTTGGTCAATGAGTGCATACTTCCAGTTAGAAGGTGAATAATTTCTGAATATCTAATGCACAGCATTGTGGTTATAGTTACCAATACAGTATTATATAGTTGAAAGTTGCTAAGTGAGTAAATCTTAAACGTTCTCACCACAAAAAAGAAATGATAATTATGTGACATAATAGAGGTGTTAACTAACACTACCATGGTAATCATATTGCAATATATAAGTGCATTAGATCATCACAATGTACATCTTAACTTTATACAACGTTATATGTTGATATATATTAATAAAACTGGAAAAATATGAATTAATTCCAATTATCCACAAAATCTTCCAATATATACAAGAGAATGCAGCTTTTCCCAATTCTTTCTATTAGCATTTACTTCCTCTAATACCATAACCAGAAAATGATAACACAAAAGTATACAGACCAATATCCTTCATGAATTCAGACAGAGCAATTATCAATAAAATAACAAACTAAATACAGTAACATGTATAAAAAGATTACACAACATATCCATGGGGGATTTATTCCAGGAATGAAAGGATAGTTTAACATCTAAAAATCCACTAATGTAATACACCAATAGAATGAAGGACAAGATATAAATGATCATCTCAATAGATTCAGAAGAAGAACTGGACAAAACCTGACACACTTTTTTTTTAACATCTTTATTGGAGTATAGTTGTTTTACATTGTTGTGTTAGTTTCTGCTGTAGAACAAAGTGAATCAGCTATAAGTATACTTATATCCCCATATCCCTTCCCTCTTGCATCTACCTCCCATCCTCCCAAATCTGACACACTTTTAAGTTAAAACTATTGACAATCTTTGAATAGAAGGGAACTTCCTCAACCTGATGAAATGCATTTATGAAAAAAAAAGCACAATTAAAATCGTACTCTATGGCTATAGACTGAGTGCTTTCCACTAAGTTCAGAATCAAGACATGGATGTCCACTCCCACCCCTTACATTCTATATTTCTTGAGATTATTATTGTCAAAGTAATTAGGTAATGAAAATATATTTTAAAAAACAATTTTGAAGGGAAGTACATGATCTCAATTTGCAGATGTCTCAATCTTGTACACAGAAATATATAAGGAATCCACTAAAAACTACTATGACTAATAAACAAGTTCAGCGAGATTGCAGAATGCAAGATAAAATTTTACAAACATTTTTATTTCTATATACTAGCAATGAACAATCTAAAAATGAAATTAAAAAAAGAATTACAGGGACTTCCTTGATGGCGCAGTGGTTAAGAATCCACCTGCCAATGCAGGGGACATGGGTTCGAGCCCTGGTCTGGGAAGATCCCACATGCCGCGGAGCAACTAAGCCCATGCGCCAAAACTACTGAGCCTGCACTCTAGAGCCTGCGAGCCACAGCTACTGAGCCCACGTGCCACAACTACTGAAGCCCGTGCGCCTAGAGCCCGTGCTCTGCAACAAGAGAAGCCACCACAATGAGAAGCCTGCACACCGCAACGAAGACCCAACACAGACAAATAAATAAATAAATTTATTAAAAAAAAAAAAGAATTATGTTTATGATAGCATCAAAGGAATAAATATTTAGGAATAAATTGAATACAAGAATTACAAGACTTGTACACTGACAACTACAAAATATTGTTGAAAGAAACTAAAGACAACCAAATAAGTATAAAGATTTTTCACATTAATTGATTGAAAAATTTAATATTATTAAGACTGCAATACTCCTCAATTTTGTCTGCAGATTCAATGTACTGTTCATGAGAATCGCAGTTGGCTTCCTTACAGTAACTGACAAGCTGCCCCTGAAATTCATGTGAAAACTCAAGGGACCTAAAATATCCAAAATAATCTGTAAAAAGAAGAATAAGTTTGGAAGACCAACACTTCCTGGTTTCAAAACTTTTTACAAAGTTATGGTAATCAACAAAATGTGGCACTGCCATAAGCATAGGGACAGATAAAGGGAATAGAATTGATGAATAGATAAATGGAATAGAATAGAATTACATTTACGGTAAATTTATTTTTGACAGAGATTCCATAGCAACCCAATGGGGGAAAATAGTATTTTCAACAAATGGTGCTGGAACTATTGGATATCTACATGCAGAAGAATAAAATTGTGCCCCTACACTTCACTATATGCAAAACTTAACTCAAAATATATCATAAATTTAAATGTAATTCCAGAAGTCATAAAACTCTTAAAAGAAAATGTAGGAATCAATCTTTGAAATCTTGAATTTGAAATGGCTTCTTTAGGTGTAACACCAAAAGTACAAGCAATATAAAAATAATCAATGAAATTGGACTTTATCAAAATTAAAAAACTTTTGAGCTTCAAAGAACACCATCAAGAGAGTAAAAAGACAGCCTACACAATGAGAGAGATTATTTTCACATTGTATATCTGATAATAGTCTTGAATACAGTATATGTAAAGAACTGTTACATATTATCATTTAGTAATATAGTACACACTCAACAATAAAAATGCAGATAATCCATTTAAAAATGGGCGAATGATTTGAATAGACTTCTCTCCAAAGGAGACAGGCAAATGTCCAATAAGGGCATAAAAGGTGCGCAACATTATTAGTCATCAGGGTACTGCAACTCAAAACTACCAGCAGATACAATTTACCACCCACTAAAATGGCTATAGAGCAAAAGATAGTCAATAACAAGTGTTTGTAATGATGTAGGGAAACTGAGCCATAATACAGTGCTGGTAGAAATGTTAAATGGTGAAGACTCTTTGGAAAACAGTTAGGAAGTTCCTCTAAATGTTAAATATAGAGTTACTATATGACTCAGCAATTCCACATCTAGATACACAGAGAAAATAAATGAAAACTCATGCCCACAGAAAAGCTTGTGCAAGAGTATTCATAGTAGCATTGTTCTCAATAGCTAAAAAGTGGAAACACATCCAATGTCCATCAACTGAAAAATGGATAAACAAATTATGGTTTATCCATACATAGGAATAATATTTCACCAAAAAAGGAAGTTATGGTATATACTACAACATGGAGAACCTTGAAAACATTCTAAGTGAAAGAAGTTCATCACAAAAGACCACGTATCCTGTGTTTCTATCTATATGAAATATTCAGAGTATACAAATACAGAGACAGAAAGTAGATTATTGCTTGCCCAGGCCTGGCAGGGGTGTCTAGGTTAATTGGCAGTAACAGCTTATGGGTACAGGCTTTCTTTGTAGGGTGATGAATATGTTCTAAAATTCAGCTGTGTAGATGGTCACATAAATGTATGAATATACAAAAAACATTGAATTGTACACTTTAAATGCGTGCATTTTGTGGTATATAAATTGTTACCTCTACAAATCTGTTTAAAATACCTGCTATGAGGTTTTCTTTTCATTTTAAAAGGATTTATCATTTAGTAATATAGTAATGTTAAGGTTTATCTAGTCTAATAAGAGCTGTCATTAATGTTAAAACAATGAACCAAAAGAATGCTTATATTTCCATTTTAGGTAAATTATTTCTGTCATAGGCTTATTATTAGGGCTTCATGATCTTGACTGTAGCATACATGCCATATGGTGGTAATTTATTCTAATTGAGAATTTATTTTTTAGTTGAATCATTCTTTATGAAGTATTGCTTGATAATGCAATCACAATCCCATAACTAATTGTTAAAAAAAATTAAAACAATCAAAACACAACTTAAAGCTCCAAGGATTCAATATGCTTTCTGGAACAGAAAACAGAATCTTACGGGTGGAAATAAAAAAGTACTTATTAGTTAAAAATAAGTACTTATAAGCACCCTGGTTTGTCCCCTTATATTTGCATGATTAAATGTTCATGGACAAGAATATAAAGCAAAGCTATTTATACTCTGAATATTATCTCTGGTCTCCTGAAGAGATTGACTTTAGTCTCTGGGGTGGTTCTGATTCTAAATTGGTAGGAGTAGTGTCTGTATAGTTTTCCATTAGATATAGGCTGCTCCAGTGTATTTTCTGAATCATCAAATAATTCATATAAGATAATTTCCAAAACATTTGGTATATCTCTGTGAAGAAATATTGGGCTGGCCAAAAAGTTCGTTTGGGTTTTTTCCATAAGATCTTCAAGTTAGGGTAAATCTAAAGGCCAAGAACATGTAGACTCATCATTCACATGGAAAATATTTGTGATATTAAGCTACTGCTGGAAGGATAAAATATTTTGAATAAATTTATATTTAATTTTTTCACTTGGCCTAAACTAAGCTTTGTTAGCTCATTTTGAAGCTGATTGTCTGATGATTCTGAACATCATTTAACCCTTTCTCTTTTGAAAAACTTGGTCTGACATTTTTCTTTACCTCAAAAAAAAAAAAAAACACGTTAAAATTTTGTCTATAATTGTAAAAAAAAATGCTCATTTAAGTATATTTAAAAAATAGAAAAAGTAGAAAGAGAAAAAGTGTACAGATGTAGTATTATCACCCCCAAAGCAATGATTGCTAAGGCTTTGGTTGTGTCTGTAAAACACACACATCACAGTAGATATATTAAATAAATATTAAATAAATGTTAGCCCAGCTTTTGGAGAAGGTTAGGTTTGAAATCTACTTCTGCTTGCCCCCCCCAATAGTCAGAATAGAAATATTTATTTTCTTACTGTTTTAAAATATTTTCAATTTTCTTATTTAATTAAATTTTACATTGAGTTATAACTCAAAATTTTAGCCACAAATAGTGAAAAATTCAGTCAATCCATTTTTGTTTGTCTGCTTAGCACTGAACAAATTAAACTAATTTTTAAAATTGTTTCGACATTTTTAAACTGAATTCACTGAATCAATCAAGTACTTTTGCATCCCAGTTAGGTTATTTTATCCAAGGGTTTTAGAAGGTTGAATTATTAGGATCCAATTTCATTCATTCCTTCATAAAGTTATATATAAGAACTCACTGTGTGGGAAGCAATATAATATATGGTTTTTAATCTGTTAGATACTACTATGAGATGATTTATCAGCTGTATGATTTTGTACAAGTTTCTTGACCTCCCTTCACTTTATCTCTCTATCTGTAAAATGTAGTTAGTTACAATCCCCTCTTTCACAGGGTGTTTTTTTGAGAATTAAATTGGATAATGCATATAAAGTATGTAGCACAGTTTCTGACACATAGTAAGTGTTCAATAAAAGTTTTCTATTATGACCTTAGGTCTACCACTGTGGACAATACAGAGATATATGACCTGATCCCTACCCTTGAAAGCTTATTTTTAGTTGAAGAAGTAACACTCATCAAGATGCTAAAAATATTTTGATAATTAATAAATAATACAAGACAGAAATATCAATACATCTCAATACAAGAGATGCCAGAAAGTAGTATGTAAGTGCCAAATTAGTGGATACATTGAGCTTCAGTGGAGGTTCATGAAATAGATGAAATTTGAGATTTATAAATGAAGAGTAACATCTAAGGCAAAGATACCCCCAAAATGTATAAGTGTAGAAATAAGGGTGGTGTCAATGAATTACTCATCCAGACTGGCCTGCCTTTACTTAGGAGTGAATATCTTAGCCAGGCTTGAAAAACATCTTATAAAAGAACAATCCTGAAAATTGTTAACCACTAACTCCTTTATACGGGAAATCAATAAGATCCTATAAAATTTTTCCTTAGGGACTTTGTACTGTTTATATAATGCATTTTATTCTAGATCTCCTGTGTGTTTGTAGTACAGAAATTAGTTAATGTTTTCTAAAATACTCAGCACACAACTGCAAGAATATAGTTCTCTTTTTATCTTCTTATTTGGTCTTGATTAATAACACTTCTTGGTTCCTGTATTATCACTTAATACTATTTATGGTTAAATTGCTGAAAAATTACACTGTGTGCTTCGGAAGTCACCTTACCAAAGGTAACTGGAGATTGTTGTAGAAATTATATTACTGAAAATAACTACCAAACGAAATCACCTGGGTTGTGAATTCTTCTTTTTTTCTTAATAAATTCTGAAATTATGCTGCTTTGTAATATAAGAAAAACTTCAATCTTTAAAAGCTGGCAAAAAAGAACAAAAAATTATTTTATAAAAAGCATTTTTTAAACATCTTTATTGGAGTATAATTGCTTCACAATGGTGTGTTAGTTTCTGCTTTATAACAAGATGAATCACATATATCCCCATATCTCTTCCCTCTTGTGTCTCCCTCTCTCCCACCCTCCCTATCCCACCCCTCTAGGTGGTCACAAAGCACCAAGCTGATCTCCCTGTTCTATGCAGCTGCTTTACACTAGTTATCTATTTTACATTTGGTAGTGTATATGTGTCCATGCCACTCTCTCACTTTGTCCCAGCTTACCCTTCCCCCTCCCCGTGTCCTCAAGTCCATTCTCTAGTGGATCTGCATCTTTATTCCTGTCCTGCCCCTAAGTTCTTCATGACCATCTTAAAAAATATATTTTAAAGAACTTCTTGTGTAGCTAGTTTAATTTCACTTTCTATGCCTATTTTATAGGGTATTCCTATCATACAACATGAGATGCATGGAAGTCATACAATTTAATATTATCTATCTATCTATCACCTATCTATCTATCTATGTGTCATCTAGATTCTTACTCTTAAGATAGTGGGGGAAATATTTGTATATAGAGAGTCCCTTTATCTGTGATCCTCAAACCATCCAACTTATTTGGACAGCTTAAAAAGCCAAAGTTGTATGAACGCATGTGATATACCTTAAACCAATCTTGTCAAACATAGGTCTGCATGATGATTAATAACTAGGATTTTAGTAGGCCTTGATAAAATGAGAAAAAAAGAGGGACATATTAATTTTATATTTCAATGTACGATTTCTAGCTTCCTTTCTTTGGAAGGACTATCATTTATTCTGAGATTATGTCCTTTCTACACCTTTTGGTGTTAAAATTGCCTTTCTAACTTCCAGGTCTGCCAAGATGGGAATCCTATTTCTGCCTAGTGCTTCCTCTTGCAAATAAATTCCCTGGTCGTAACAAAACAGAAAAAAATTATAAGCAGACTGAATGATGGGAAGAAGAGAGCGGACTGGCTAGGGACATGAGATTTTAGTAATGATGTAGTGGATTTCCTTTTGCCTCCCACATATCCTGAATGGGGAAGTGGAGAGGCCCCCAAGTCAAAGTCACCAATGAGCACAGCTGAAGAAAAAACTCTTCCCCTTATCCAAAAGACTGGAAAAATCATAGCCTGACAGACAGAGAAAAAATACATAGTACACGACCTAATTCTGCCAAATACCGATGGAAAATCTAGCATTCTACAACCCCCCACCTCAAATCAAGGCAGGCTGAATGGACACCTTATCTGCCCACCTCCTCCTTCCTGTAGGAACAGGGTCTGGTGCTTTGTTTCCCCTGACTGGTTGTGAGCAAAGCAAGGATCTTATTTTCATGCCCAGCCTGGTGGAAGCAGGTTTCTCTCAGAATCCCCCACCAAATTAATTCTGGCAGGGTTGAGCCAAAAGCTGATCTTCCATCTACCACGTGGTGGCAGCAGGCAGTGCTTCCAACTTCCTTACCATGGTAGTCATGAGGGAATCCAGCAGGGAGCTCGGACGCCACACCAGCCAGCAACAACAAGACTTACGGAGGTGAGGCAGGCTAGTTGGCACTCTGCTTTCTCACTCCCCCCTGTTTCAGCAGGGTACCAAAGGGAGATGAGTCTTCACCTACATTCAGCAACAATGAAAGTGAATAAAGTGGTTTTAAGAGGGACTAGTTGGCACTCCATTCCATGCACCCCACTCTGCCAGCAGAGCCCAGTTGGGAGCTGAACCTTCATTACCATCCAGCATCAACAAGGTGAATCAGGCTGCGACATGTGGGCTAAGTGATATAATTCTTCCACTACTATTATTTCTGGTTTAGGCAGGGGGACAGAGCTTACAACTCACACGTTTTCAATGAGGTGGTGTGAGTCAGCACTACACATTTTTATGGGGTTGTAATAGTGGAGCGCAGCAGGTAACAATTTCTAACCCCTCCCCAGATCTGTGTGCTACACCTAACTAGGATGACTCTCTGCTAAAAAGATTAAACAAAATCCTAAGTCTCAAAACAGAATACCCAAAATGCCTAGGATACAATAGAAATCATTCATTTTATTAAGAACCAGGACAATCACAACTTGAACAAGAAAAGAAAGGCAAGAAATGCCAATACTTACATGACAGATGTTGGAATTATCTGACAAGGATTTTAATTCATCTTTCCAAAACAGTGTTTTCTGTGAGCAATCAGGAACACATTTGAAACAAATGAAAAAAAAAAAAAAAAGGAAATTTCAGCAAAGAAATAGAAGATATAAAAATACCAAAGGTAAATCATAAAAATAGAAAATAAGGTAACTGAATTTTAAAACATCACCAGGGCTTCCCTGGTGGCGCAGTGGTTGAGAGTCTGCCTGCCAATGCAGGGGACACGGGTTCGAGCCCTGGTCTGGGAAGATCCCACATGCCACGGAGCAACTGGGCCCGTGAGCCACAATTACTGAGCCTGTGCGTCTGGAGCCTGTGCTCCGCAACAAGAGAGGCCGCGATGGTGAGAGGCCTGCGCACCGCGATGAAGAGTGGTCCCCACTTGCCACAGCTGGAGAGAGCCCTCGCACAGAAATGAAGACCCAACACAGTCATAAATAAATAAATAAATAAAACATCACCAGATGGGATTAATGGTAGATTGGAAATGACAGAGCATAAAATCAGTGAATTTAAGGACAGATCAATAGAATTTACCCAATGTTAATAACAGAGAAAAAACAAAGTGGGAATAAAAAGAGTCTAGGGGACCTATGGAAATACAATGAAAGAGGTAACAGTAATATCATCAGCATCAGAGAATGGAATAAAAATATTCAAACAACAAATGGCTGAAAACTTCTTTAATTTAGGAAAAATCATAAACATAGAGACCCAAGAAGCTTAGAAAACCCTAAATAGGATAAACTCAAATAAATATATGCCAAGGCACATCAGAATTAAAATTCTGAAAGCCAAAGATAATATATATATATATATCTTGAAAGCAACCCAAGAGAAATAATGCATTACCTATATGGAAACACAAATTCTATTGACGACAGATTTCTCATGTAAAATCATGAAGGCCAGAAAGAAGTGGCACAATACTTCTCAAGTACTGAAATAAAAGAACTGTCAACTGTAAATTTTATATCTAGCAAAATATCCTTCAGGAATGAAAGGGAATTTAAAAACAAAAACAAAAACAAAATCAAGCAAAGAAAGAAACAAAAAAACCCTAAACCTACAACTACCTTATGATGTAGCAAATGCACTCTTGGGCGTTTATCTCAGATAAATGAAAACGTTACACAAATGTTTATAGCAGCTTCTTCTGTAGTAGCTCCAAACTGAAAACTACCAAAATATATTTCAATAGGTGAATAGTTAAATAAACTGTGGTACATGGGGCATCCATACTCAACAATAGATGGGAACAAACTATTGATACATACAAGAACTTGACTGGATCTTAAAGACATTATGCTGTGTGAAAGATCCCAGTGCCAATAGATTACATACTGTATCATTCAATTTATATAACATTTTCAACGTGCAAAAGTGTAGAGTTTGAGAACAGATTAGTGATTGCTTGTTGTTAGAGATGGGGAGGAGGGGTGGCTGCATTTATAAAAGGACAACAGTACAAAAGATCCTTAAAGTGATAGTACTGTTAATACTGTTAATATGGTGGTAGTTACACAAAGTTACACTTGTGATAAAATTCCATAGAATTATACAAACAGAAATGAGAGCACATAAAACTGATGAGCTCTAAATAAGGTCAGTGGATTGTAACAATATTGGTTTCCTGGTTTTGCTATTGCATTATAGTTTTGCAAGATTTTATCATTGGGGGAATTGGTTAAATGGTATACAGCATCTCTCTGTAATTTTGGGGATTCTTTCTATTAAACTATAATGATTTTAAAATAAAAAGATATTTTAAAATGAGTGCCCACAACAAAAAAGTGCCTTTCCTGTATGAAATCATGGGAATAGTATTTTGTATTTGGTGTTTTAAAACTCTATTTCCTTAGCAAAATAAAAAGTTGTTAAGACTATGTTGGTCTATACAATGTAGTTTTTTAAATGCTGCAAACATTTAAAATCTAAAAGATCTGGAGTAATTGAAGTAAATTATACCAGAGTGTGGCTTTTGGAAGAAAGTATGAATGGAAGAAAAAGGGAAAACAAAGTAGGTAAACAGAAGTTTACAGATTTTTTTTCCTCTATCTCTTTGTTTCACACTATTTTAAGAAAATATTAGTCACAGGATCAAAAGTAATAAGATAAAAAATTAGACCAACTTTCCACTTTGACATATCTTAACTTGTGGCTGTCTATGAAGTATCAAAATCGTGCTACTGTAAGTATGATTTCAAGGGATTCCAATCCAGGGATCACAGTAATACTCTGCTCATAGAGAGAACAAACTTGAGTAGAATCAAAGATACATTTTTAGTTCTAAGTTTCCAGCAACTGATTTTCAGGGAGTAAAAGAAAATTTGCTGGAAAATGACGTATTTGGATGTTTACCATCTTCATTTCTTCAATTATGTCATATTAAACAAAGATAACTTTGAAAGAACAGAAATAAAGCAAACATAGTGGGGACAAAATGGATAAAGGGAATATGACACATAACGTGGGTGACTTAGAAAGCTCATTTTCTCACAACTCACATATATTGGGTATTGTCATTTCTTAACTGTTTTAAATTTTGTTTTACTTATAAGTGAAACAGCATTTTTTAACAAGTTTATTAGCCATCTTGGTCTTTTGTTCTGTGGATTTCCTCTCTGTTGGTTTGCCAATTTTTCTAATAGGTTTTTTTTTTTTACATTTCTTATTTATTTAAATTAGCTCTTTGAAAATTAGTATAATAGTAATATTTCCCCCAGCTTGTTTTTTAAAATTTTGTTTATGTTGGGATTTTTTTCCATTGAATTATAAAATTTTTATATTGTCTAATTAATCAATTTAGTCTCTTCTGCTTCTGTATATATCATAATGCTTAGAAAAATCTTCTTGTTTTCTTATAATTTTATGGGCTTTAAACTTTACATTTATAGCTTGACTCCACCAGCATTATTTCTTGGGTTAATTAGAAAAATAAGGGTCCAGATTTTTTTCCTTAGAAATGGTCAACTCAGAAATTCCCAACTGATAATCCTTCAGGTGGTCACAGACATGATCTCATCAGCCTTGGGGGTGGCCAGGAATGGTTATGGTCTGTCAGAACTCTTGGATCACTTGCCTTCAACCATGATCAGACTCCTCTATACATTCAAATAAATATAATTTAATGTATGTCATTACTTGAAAAATATTGGGAACCCCCAGGCCAGACTATCATCCCAAGACCATTGATTGACTAATTCAAACTTTTCTCACTGACTTTATTTACCATCTTTACCATATACTAAACACGTATTTATACTTGACTACATTTCTGGATTCTACTGTTTTTACATTGATATATTTCCACCATCTATACAGCACTATTTTAATTATTTGGGAATTAGAGAAAGTTCTCCTTGTGGTGGCTATTCATTAAAAATATGTATTGAACATGTACCATGTGCCAAGCACAGTGCTAGGTACTGGGGTATCAGCAGTTTAAAAAAATTCTCATGGAGCTAACATTTTGATGGACGTTGAGTATTAATAAGTGAAATATTTAGTATGTTAAGTGGTGGTAGTGCTACAGAAAAAAAAAATAAAACAGGGAAATTATATAGTCATTCTTAGAGTAAAGAAGGATTGTAATTAAAATAGAGTACTCAATGAAGAACTCAAGGAGAAGGTGACATTTGAAGGAGATGAGAAGAGAGGATTGAGGTTATTAGTGAATGAGTTTTCCAGACAGAAGGAATAGCAACTGTAAAGACCTAGAGGTGGGATTATGTCTGACATGGTTTAGGAAAAGCAAGGAGACTAAAGTGAGTGAAGTAATGTGAGCAACAGGAAGTAGTTGTAGGACTTTAGATCAGAAAACAGTAGACTGGATTATGTAGGCCCTTTTATTGGCATTGACTTTTTGAATGACATGACAAGCTCCTATAGGATTCAAGCAGAACCTAGAGCACTATGTAAAGACTGGTTCCAATGTCCACCACCATAAAGACCTAGAATATTTTCTCTCAACTCCTGCTTATCCATGACTCTTCTGTGTGAAGTCACTCCTCTCTCCCTAGATTAACCAAGCTCTTGTTCCTGCCCCTATTCCCTTAAGGCGATTTCTTAAACAGGTATCCCTCATCCCTTTGTATCCATAGGGCATTGGTCCAAGGACCCTCTGTGAATACCAAATTGCGGGAATGCTCAAGTCCCATAGTCGGCCCTCTGTATCCGAGGTTCTACATCTGCGGATTCAACCAACTGTGCCACGTGTAGTCTTGTAGTATTATTGAAAAAATCTGCATAAAAGTTGGACCCACACAGTTCAAACCCGTGTTGTTCAAGGGTCAACTGTACTCTGGTGTTGATAGTAGTTTATCTCACTAAAGAAGAGAGAGAACACACAAATATATAATCTCTGACCTCTGGCCATATGTACTTAAAAAAGGGCACTCTGTGCGTGTGTGTGTGTATATGTGTGTGTGTGTGTGTGTATTTCTTTAGGGCCTATCTAAATGTGTAGGGCTAATATGACTTATTGAATAGCCCTATATTGCTTTATAATTAGTCATTCTTTTTCCAGTTTCTTCTTCCCTGCCAGTTTCACTTCTGGCAGCTTGTCTTCTTTGTTTTTAAATTGCTACCTGATATGATTTAGTTTGTACAAAATTTTATCACTGAAAATTAGACCAGTAAGATTGTTACATCACTTTATTCTTGAACAAATCTAAGTTAACATCCTCCTACTTGAATGTTATTTTAAATTTTCTTTGAACTTGAAATAAAATTCAAGAGTTTTCTTTCTTTCTCGTCTTAAAGACCATTTAAATATGTTTTCAGGTTTTGCTCCTATGATATTGTAGTTTAGGTAGTTTGATAAAGAAGTGGAGTAGGTAAAAGCATAGGATAAAATATTTTATATTATGTTTATATTACAGGATCAACACAATCATCATTATCTATTTTAGAAGTATGACTGCAAAATCTTGCTATATACACAAGGAAGCCTGCATGCAAAACGATTTTTAATTTTCCAACTATGCCTATTGCTTTCACAGTCTTGTCTGTTTCCCTGCAAGCACCAGTGAGGCGACATACTTTGATTTATATTTCAGTGCTTCTTTTAACTTGGCTTATTTTGCTTGAATTTACACTTGCCTCAACAATCCCACAGAGTATATAAAAAAAAAAGTATCTGCTGTCCTCACACATCCGTTAAATTGCCCAATTTCTTTAGTGATGTCATTAAGATATGTATATAATTTAAAATATATAACATCCATACTTTTCTTTTGAGCCGAGGGCTTTTTACATATAGCCTTCCCTGAATGGTTGGCATTGAGGTGAACAGTGAGTGAAAATATAGGCTGCACATTCTTGCTGCTCCTGGCAGTATGTGACCTTTAATTTAAATTAAATTAGTCAATATATATGATAGCACTCGATGAATCATAAAACATTCCAAAAATGCTACCTAGATATTTAATTAAAATTTTTGACATCTGGTATCAGATTTCAGATGGAAATGAAACATAGGATGATTTTAGGAAGCTCTATCTTAGGTAATTTGCAAAAAAGTGCCAGAATTCAACCTGATTAAATGTTTGACCAGTTTTCAGCAATTTAATTAACTATTTTAGTTATTGTTTTCAGTAACTATTTCTTTAGAGAATAACTCTAACACTCTTCCACTTGTAAATATATTTGACATTTAGAAAAATTTGAACTTGCTGAAAATGTAACAGGAAGTTTACTGTGCTTATATATAATTATAAATATGAAAATAAATGATAAATTTCTAACTTAAATGTGTTATAAATAATTATAAATATTCAATGCATAACAATTTTACAATTAAATCTAAGTTGATAGTATTATGACCTTGAAACGAATTATTTGGTGGAGAAATAGCGGAGATTATCATGCTGTTTGCTTCTTCCTTAGCAATGTATGGAGATATGTAGAGGTTACTTTAACAACGGAGGATAAAAACAAGTGCCATGTCTGTGGCTTGTCACACGATGGTTCTCTCTCTCTCTCTTTTTTTTCTTTTTTTTGCATCTCACTCCCTTTATTTATTTTTTAACATCTTTATTGGAGTAAAGTTGTTTTACAATGGTGTGTTAGTTTCTGCTGTAAAACAAAGTGAATCAGCTATATGTATACATATATTACCATATATCCTCCCTCTTGTGCCTCCCTCCCACCTCCATATCCCACCACTCTAGGTGGTCAGAAAGCACCGAGCTGACCTCCCAGTGCATTGCGGCTGCTTCTCACTAGCTATCTATTTTACATTTGGTAGTGTATATATGTCCATGCCACTCTCTCACTTCACCCCAGCTTACCCTTCCCCATCCCCGTGTCCTCAAGTCCATTCTCTACATCTGCCTCTTTATTTCTGTCCTGCTCATACATTCATTAGAAACATTTTTTTTTTTAGATTCCAAATAAATGTGTTAGCATATGGTATTTGTTTTTCTCTTTCTCACTTACTGCACTTTGTATGACAAACTCTAGGTCCATCCACCTCACTACAAATAATTCAGTTTCATTTCATTTTATGGCTGAGTAATATTACTTTGTATATATGTGCCACATATTTTTTATCCATTCATCTGTCGATGGACACTTAGGTTGCTTCCATGTCCAGGCTATTGTAAATAGAGTTGAAATGAACATTGTGGCACATAACTCTTCATGAATTACGGTTTTCTCAGGGTATATGCCCAGTAGTGGGATTGCTAGATCATATGGTAGTTCTATTTTTAGTTTTTTAAGGAACCTCCATACTGTTCTCCATAGTGGCTGTATCAATTTACATTCCCACCAACAGTGCAAGAGGGTTCCCTTTTCTCCACACCCTCTCCAGCATTTATTGTTTGTAGGTTTTTTGATGATGGCCATTCTGACGTGTGTGAGGTGATAACTCATTCTAGTTTTGATTTGCATTTCTCTAATGATTAGTGATGTTGATCATCCTTTCATGTGTTTGTTGGCAATCTGTGTATCTTCTTTGGAGAAATGTCTATTTAGGTCTTCTGCCCATTTTTGGATTGGGTTTTTTGTTTTTTGATATTGAGCTGCTTGTAAACTTTGGAGATTAATCGTATGTCAGTTGCTACATTAGCAAATATTTTCTCCCATTCTGAGGGTTGTCTTTTCTTCTTGTTTATGGTTTCCTTTGCTGTGAAAAAGATTTAAGTTTCATTAGGTCCCATTTGTTTATTTTTGTTTTTATTTCCATTTCTCTAGAAGGTGGGTCAATAAGCATCCTTCAGTGATTTATGTCATAGAATGTTCTGCCTATGTTTTCCTCTAAGAGTTTTAGAGTGTCTGGTCTTATATTTTGGTCTTTAGTCCATTATGAGTTTATTTTTTTAAATTTTTTTAACATCTTTATTGGAGTATAATTGCTTTACAATGGTGTGTTAGTTTCTGCTTTTTAACAAAGTGAATCAGCTATACATATACATATGTTCCCATATCTCTTCCCTCTTGCATCCCATTCCCTCCCACCCTCCCTATCCAACCCCTCTAGGTGGTCACAAAGCACAGAGCTGATCTCCCTGTGCTATACGGTTGCTTCCTACTAGCTATCTATTTTAAGTTTGGTAGTGTATATATGTCCATGCCACTTAGGGAGTGTTCTAATTTCATTCTTTAATATGTAGCTGTCCAGTTTTCCCAGCACCACTTATTGAAGAGGCTGTCTTTTCTCCATTGTATATTCTTGCCTCCTTTATCAAACATAAGGTGACCATATGTGCGTGGGTTTATCTCTGGACTTTCTATCCTGTTCTATTGATCTATATTTCGGTTTTTGTGCCAGTACCATACTGTCTTGATTACTGTAGCTTTGTAGCATAGTCTGAAGTCCAGGAGCCTGATTCCTCCAGCTCTGTTTTTCATTCATAAGATTGCTTTGGCTATTCGGGGTCTTTTGTGTCTCCATACAAATTGTGAAATTTTTTGTTCTAGTTCTGTGAAAAATGCCAGTGGTATTTTGACAGGGATTGCACTGAATCTGTAGATCGCTTTGTCTAGTAGAGTCATTTTCACAATGTTGATTCTTCCAATCCAAGAACATGGTATATCTCTCCTTCTGTTGTATATCTCATCATTAATTACTTTCATCAGTATCTTATAGATTTGTGCATACAGGTCTTTTGTTTCCTTAGGTAACTTTATTCCTAGATATGTTATTCTTTTTGTTGTAATGGTAAATGGGAGTGTTTCCTTATTTATCTTTTAGATTTTTCATCATTAGTGTAAAGGAATGCAAGACATTTCTGTGCATTAATTTCATATCTTTCTACTTTACCAAATTCATTGATTAGCTCTAGTAGTTTTCTGGTAGCATCTTTAGGATTCTCTATGTATAGTATCATGTCATCTGCAAACAGTGACAGCTTTACTTCTTCTTTTCTGATTTAGATTCCTTTTTATTTCTTTTTCTTCTCTGACTGCTGTGGCTAAAACTTACAAAACTATGTTAAATAATAGTGGTGAGAGTTGGCAACCTTGTCTTTTTCCTGATCTTAGTGGAAATGGTTTCAGTTTTCCACCCCTGAAAACAATGTTGGCTTTGGGTTTGTCATATATGGCCATTATTAAGTTGAGGTAAGTTCCCTCTATGCTTAATTTCTGGAGGGTTTTTATCATAAATGGGTGTTGAATTTTCTAGAAAGCTTTTTCTGCATCTATTGAGATGGTCATATGTTTTTTCTCCTTCAGTTTGTTAATATGGTCTATAACACTGACTGAGTTGCATATATTGAAGAATCCTTGCATTCCTGGGATAAACCCCACTTGATCATGGTGTATGATGCTTTTAATGTGCCATTGGATTCTGTTTACTAGTATTTTATTGAGGATTTTTGCATCTATGTTCATCAGTGTTATTGGCCTGTAGTTTCCTTTTTTTGTGTGGCAACTCTATCTGGTTTTGGTATCAGAGGGGTGGTGGCCTCGTAGAATGTGTTTGGGAGTTTTCTGCCCTCTGCTATATTTTGGAAGAGTTTGAGAAGGGTAGGTAAAAGAATGCTCAACATCATTAATCAAATAGATACAAATAGATGAGAAAGAAAAATGGAAAAAATTTCTGTGCATTAATTCTCTTCTGTAAATGTTTGATAGAATTCACCTGTGAAGCCATCTGGTCCTGGGCTTTTGTTTCTTGGAAGATTTTTAATCACAGTTTCAGTTTCAGTGCTTGTGATTACTCTGTTTATATTTCCTATTTTTTCCTGGTACACTCTCGGAACATTGTGCTTTTCTAAGAATTTGTCCATTTCTTTCAGGTTGTCCATTTTATTGGCATATAGTTGCTTGTAGTAATCTCTCATGATGCTTTGTATTTCTGCAGTGTCAGTGCTTACTTCTCCTTTCTCATTTCTAACTGTATTCATTTGAGTCTTCTCCCTTTTCTTCTGGATGAGTCTGGCTAATGGTTTATCTATTTTGTTTATCTTCTCAAAGAAACAGCTTTTAGTTTTATTGATCTTTGCTATTGTTTCCTTCATCTTTTTTTCATTTATTTCTGATTGGATCTTTATGATGTTTTTCCTTCTGCTAATTTGGGTTTCTTGTTTTGTTTTGTTCTACTTTCTCTAATTGCTTTAGGAAGAAGGTTAGGTTGTTTATCTGAGATGTTTTTGTTTCTTGAGGTAGGAGTGCATTGTTATATACTTCCCTTTTACAACTGCTTTTGCTCCATCCCATAGGTTTTGGGTCGTCAGGTTTTCATTGTCATTTGTTTCTAGGTATTTTTTAACATCTTTATTAGAATATAATTGCTTTACAATGGTGTGTTAGTTTCTGCTTTATAACAAAGTGAATCAGTTTTACATACTCATGTGTCCCCATATCTCTTCCCTCTTGCATCTCCCTCCCTCCCACCCTCCTTATCCCACCCTTTTAGGTGGTCACAAAGCATTGAGCTCAGCTTCCTGTGCTATGCAGCTGCTTCCCACTAGCTATCTATTTTACGTTTGGTAGTGTATATATGTCCATGCCACTCTCTCACTTTGTCCCAGCTTACCCTTCCCCTCCCCGCATCCTCGAGTCCATTCTCTAGTAGGTCTAGTAGGAGCTGCTTGTAAACTTTGGAGATTAATCATATGTCAGTTGCTACATTAGCAAATATTTTCTCCCATTCTGAGGGTTGTCTTTTCGTCTTGTTTATGGTTTCCTTTGCTGTGAAAAAGATTTAAGTTTAATTAGGTCCCATTTGTTTATTTTTGGTTTTATTTCCATTTCTCTAGGAGGTGGGTCAAAAAGGATCTTGCTGTGATTTATGGCATAGAGTGTTCTGCCTAGGTTTTCCTCTAAGAGTTTGATGGTGTCTGGCCTTATATTTAGGTCTTTAATCCATTTAGAGTTTATTTTTGTCTAAAGTGTCAGGGAGTGTTCTATTTTCGTTCTTTTACATGAAAGTAAAAGAGTTTTCCAGTTTTCCCAGCACCACTTATTGAAGAGGCTGTCTTATCTCCACTGTATATTCTTGCCTCCTTTATCAAAGATAAGGTTACCATATGTGCATGGGTTTATCTCTGGGCTTTCTATCCTGTTACATAGATCTATATTTCTGTTTCTGTGCCAGTACCATACTGTCTTGATTACTGTAGCTATGTAGTATAGTCCAAAGTCAGGGAGCCTGATTCCTCCAGCTCTGTTTTTCTTTCTCAAGATTGCTTTGGCTATTCGGGGTCTTTCTTGTTTCCATATAAATTGTAAAACATTTTCTTTTAATTCTGTGAAAAATGCCACTGTAGTTTGATAGGGATTGCCTTGAATCTGTAGATTGCTTTGGGTAGTAGAGTCATTTTCACTATGTTGATTCTTCCAATGCAAGAACATGGTATATCTCTCCATCTATTTGTATCATCTTTAATTTCTTTCATCAGTGTCATAATTTTCTGCATACAGGTCTTCTGTCTCCTTAGGTAGGTTTATTCCTAGGTATTTTATTCTTTTTGTTGCAAGAGTAAATGGGCATGTTTTCTTAATTTCACTTTCAAATTTTTCATCATTAGTGTATAGGAATGCAAGAGATTTCTGTGCATTAATTTTGTACCCTGCTACCTTACCAAATTCATTGATTAGCTCTAGTAGTTTTCTGGTATCATCTTTAGGATTGTCTACATATAGTATCATGTCATCTCCAAATAGTGACAGCTTTACTTCTTCTTTTCCAATTTGGATTCCTTTTATTTCTTTTTCTTCTCTGATTGCTGTGGCTAAAACTTCCAAAACTATGTTGAATAATAGTGGTGAGAGTGGGCAACCTTGTCTTGTTCCTGATCTTAGTGGAAAAGGTTTCAGTTTTTCTCCATTGAGGATGATGTTGGCTGTGGGTTTGTGATATATGGCCTTTATTATGTTGAGGAAAGTTCCCTCTCCGCCTACTTTCTGCAGGGTTTTTATCATAAATGGGTGTTGAATTTTGTCGAAAGCTTTCTCTGCATCTATTGAGACGATCGTATGTTTTTTCTCCCTCAATCTGTTAATATGGTGTATCACGTTGATTGATTTGTGTATATTGAAGAATCCTTGCATTCCTGGGATAAACCCCACTTGATCATAGTGTATAATCCTTTTAATGTGCTGTTGGATTCTGTTTACTAGTATTTTGTTGAGGATTTTTGCATCTATGTTCATTAGCAATATTGGCCTGTAGTTTTCTTTCTTTGTGACATCTTTGTCTGGTTTTGGCATCAGAGTGATGGTGGCCTCGTAGAATGTGTTTGGGAGTGTTCCTCCCTCTGCTATATTTTGGAAGAGTTTGAGAAGGATAGGTGTTAGCTCTTCTCTAAATGTTTGATAGAATTCACTTGTGAAGCCATCTGGTCCTGGGTTCTTGTTTGTTTGAAGATTTTTAATCACAGTTTCAATTTCACTGCTTGTGATTGGTCTGTTCATATTTTCTATTTTTTCCTGGTTCAGTATCAAAGGTTGTGCATTTCTACGAATTTGTCCATTTCTTCCAGGTTGTCCATTTTATTGGCATATATTTCCTTGCTGTAATCTCTCATGATCCTTTATTTTGTGCAGTGTAGGTGGTTACTTCTCCTTTTTCATTTCTAATTCTATTGATTTGAGTCTTCTCCCTTTTTTTCTTGATGAGTCTGGCTAATGGTTTATCAATTTTGTTTATCTTCACAAAAAACCAGGTTTTAGTTTTATTTGTCTTTGCTATCATTTCCTTCATTTCTTTTCCATTTATTTCTGAACTGATCTTTATGATTTCTTTCCTTCTGCTAACTTTGGGGTTTTTTTTTTTTTTTTGATCTTCTTTCTCTAATTGCTTTAGGTGTAAAGTTAGGTTTTTTATTTGCGATGTTTCTTGTTTTTTAAGGTAGGCTTGTATAGCTCTAAACTTCCCTCTTAGAACTGCTTTTGCTGCATCCCATACATTTTGGGTCGTCGTGTTTTCATTGTCATTTGTTTCCAGGTATTTTTTTATTTCATCTTTGATATCTTCTGTGATCTCTTGGTTAGTAAGTAGTGTGTTGTTTAGCCTCCATGTGTTTGTATTTATTAGAGATTTTTTCCTGTAATTGATATCTAGTCTCATAGCGCTGTGGTCGGAAAAGATACTTGATACAATTTCAGTTTTCTTATATTTACCAAGGTTTGATTTGTGGCCCAAGATATGATCTATACTGGAGAATGTTCCATGAGCACTTGAGAAGAATGTGTATTCTGTTGTTTTTGGATGGACTGTCCTATAAATATCAACTAAGTCTATCTTGTTTAATGTATCATTTATTTAAAGCTTGTGTTTCCATATTTATTTTCATTTTCGATGAAATGTCCATTGGTGAATGTGGGGTGTTAAAGTCCCCTACTATGACTCTGTTATTGTCAATTTTCCCTTTTATGGCTGTTAGTGTTTGTCTTATGTGTTGAGGTGCTCCTATGTTGGGTGCATAAATATTTACCATTGTTATATCTTCTTCTTGGATTGATCCCTTGATCATTACATAGTGTCCTTCTTTGTCTCTTGTAATAGTCTTTGTTTTAAAGTCTATTTTGTCTGATATGAGAATTTCTACTCCAGCTTTCTTTTGATTTCCATTTGCATGGAATATCTTTTTCCATCCCTCACTTTCAGTCTGTATGTGTCCCTAGGTCTGAAGTGGGTCTCTTGTAGACAGCATATATATGGGTCTTATTTTTGTATCCATTCAGCCAGTCTATGTATTTTTTGGGGGGGCATTTAATCCATTTACATTTAAGGTAGTTATTGATATGTATGTTCCTATTACAATTTTCTTAATTGTTTTGGGTTTGTTATTTTAGGTCTTTCCCTTCTCTTGTGTTTCCTGCCTAGAGAAGTTCCTTTAGCCTTTGTTGTAAAGCTGGTTTGGTGGTATTAAATTCTCTTAGCTTCTGCTTGTCTGTAAAGGTTTTAATTTTACTGTCAAAACTGAATGAGATCCTTGCTGGGTAGAGTAATCTTGGTTGTAGCTTTTTCCGTTTCATCACTTTAAATATATCCTGCCACTCCCTTGTGGCTTGCAGAGTTTCTGCTGAAAGATCAGTTTTTACCTTATGGGGATTCCCTTGTACGTTATTTGTTGTTTTTCCACTGCTGCTTTTAATATTTTTCTTTGTATTTAATTTTTGATAGTTAGATTTGTATATATCTTGGCATGTTTCTCCTTGGATTTATCATGTATGGGACTCTCTGTGCTTCCTGGACTTGATTGACTATTTCCTTTCCTATATTAGGGAAGTTTTCAACTATAATCTCTTCAAATATTTTCTCAGTCCCTTTCATTTTCTCTTTTTCTTCTGGGACCCCCATAATTCAAATGTTGGTGCATTTCATGTTGTCCCTTAGGTCTCTGAGCCTGTCCTCAATTCTTTGTGTTCTTTTTTCTTTATTCTGCTCTGTGGTAGTTATTTCCACTATTTTACCTTCCAGGTCACTTATCCATTCTTCTGCCTCAGTAATTCTGCTGTTGATTCCTTCTAGAGAATTTTTAATTTCAGTTATTGTGTTGTTCATCAATGTTTGTTTGCTCTTTAGTTTTTCTAGTTCCTTGTTAAACGTTTGTTGTATTTTCTCCATTCTATTTTCAAGATTTTGGATCATCTTTACTGTCATTACTCTGAATTCTTTTCAGGTAGACTGCCTATTTCCTCTTCATTTGTTTGGTCTGGTGGGTTTTTGCCTTGCTCCTTCATCTGCTGTGCGTTTTTCTGTATTCTCAGTTTGTTTTACTTACTGTGTTTGGGGTCTCCTTTTTGAAGGCTGCATGTTCATCATTCGCATTTTTTTTGTCTTTCCCCAGTTGCTACGTTTGGTTCAGTGTGTTGTGTAGGCTTCCTGGTGGAGGGGACTGGTGACTGTGTTCTGGTGGATGAGGCTGGATCTTGTCTTTCTGGTGGGCAGGACCGCATCTGGTGGTGTGTTTTGGGGTGTCTGTGACATTATCATGATTTTAGGCAGCCTCTCTGCTAATGTGTGGGGTTGTTTTCCTGTCTTGCTAGTTGTTTGGCATAGGGTGTCCAGCACTGTAGCTTGCTGGTCATTGAGTGGAGCTGGGTTTTAGCATTGAGATTGAGATCTCTGGAGATCTCTTGCCAGTTGATATTACATGGAGCTGGGAGGTCTCTGGTGGACCAATGTCCTGAACTCAGCTCTCCGACCTCAGAGGCACAGGCATGATACCTGATTGGAGCACCAAGACCCTGTCAGCCACATGGCTCAGAAGAAAAGGGAGAAAAACTGAAAGAAAGGAGGATTAACCAAGATGGCAGAGTAGGAGGACTTGCTCTCACTCCCTCTTGCAAGAGCACCAGAATCACAACTGGCTGCTGGACAATCATTGACAGGAAGACCCTGGACTTCACCAAGGAGGATACCCCACGTCCAAGGACAGAGGAGAAGCCACAGTGAGACGGTAGGAGGGGCGCAATTAGAGTAAAATCAAATCCCATAACTGCTGGGTGGGTGACTCACAGACTTACAAACACTTATACCACAGAAATCCACCCACTGGAGTGAAGGTTCTGAGCCCCACGTCAGGCTTCCCAATCTGGGGCTCCGGCAACGGGAGGAGGAATTCCTAGAGAATCAGACTTTGAAGCCTAGTGGGAATTGATTGCAGGACTTCAACAGGACTGGGGGAAACAGAGACCCCACTCTTGGAGGGCACACACAAAGTAATGTGTGCATCAGGACTCAGGGAGCAGTGACCCTGGGGGAGACTGAACCAGACCTACCTGCTGGTGTTGGGGGGTCTCCTGGAGAGGCGGGGGGTGGCTCTGTTTCCCCGTGGGGATAAGGACACTGGCAGCGAAGGTTCTGGGAAGTGCTCCTTGGCGTGAGCCCTCCCAGAGTCTGCCATTAACCCCACCAAAGAGCACGGGTCGGCTCCAGTGTTGGGTTGCCTCAGGCAAAACAACCAACAGGGAGGGAACCCAGCCTCACACATCAACAGTCAAGTGGATTAAGGTTTTACTGAGCTCTGACCGCCACAGCAACAGTCAGCTCTACCCACCACCAGAGCCTCCCATCAAGCCTCTTAGATAGCCTCAACCACCAGAGGGCAGACAGCAGAAGCAAGAAAAACTACAATCCTGCAGCCTGTGGACCAAAAACCACAGTTACAGAAAGATAGAGAAGATGAAAAGGCAGAGGGCTATGTACCAGATGAAGGAACAAGAAAAAACCCCAGAAAAACAACTAAATGAAGTGGAGATAGGCAACCTTCCAGAAAAAGAATTCAGAATAATGATAGTGAAGATGATCCAGGACCTCAGAATAAGAATGGAGGCAAAGATTGAGAAGATGCAAGAAATGATTAACAAAGAACTAGAAGAATTAAAGAACAAACAAACAGAGATGACCAATACAATAACTGAAATGAAAACTACACTAGAAGGAATCAATAGCAGAATAACTGAGGCAGAAGAACGGATAAGTGACCTGGAAGACAGAATGGTGGAATTCACTGCTGCGGAACAGACTAAAGAAAAAAGAATGAAAAGAAATGAAGACAGCCTAAGAGACCACTGGGACAACATTAAACGCAACAACATTCGCATTATAGGGGTCCCAGAAAGAGAAGAGAGAGAGAAAGGACCAGAGAAAATATTTGAAGAGATTATAGTCGAAAACTTCCCTAACATGGGAAAGGAAATAGCCACCCAAGTCCAGGAAGCGCAGAGAGTCCCATACAGAATAAACCCAAGGAGAAACACGCCAAGACACATAGTAATCAAAGTGGCAAAAATTAAAGGCAAAGAAAAATTATTGAAAGCAGCAAGGGAAAAACGACAAATAACATACAAGGGAACTCCCATAAGGTTAACAGCTGATTTCTCAGCAGAAACTCTGCAAGCCAGAAGGGAGTGGCATGATATACTTAAAGTGATGAAAGGGAAGAACCTACAAGCAAGATTACTCTACCCAGCAAGGATCTCATTTAGATTTGATGGAGAAATCAAAAGCTTTACAGACAAGCAAAAGCTAAGAGAATTCAGCACCACCAAACCAGCTCTACAACAAATGCTAAAGGAACTTCTCTAAGTGGGAAACACAAGAGAAGAAAAGGACCTACAAAAACAAACCCAAAACAATTAAGAAAATGGTCATAGGAACATACATATCGATAATTACCTTAAACGTGAATGGATTAAATGCCCCAACCAAAAGACATAGACTGGCTGAATGGAAACAAAAACAAGACCCATATATATGCTGTCTACAAGAGACCCACTTTAGACCTAGGGACACATACAGACTGAAAGTGAGGGGATGGAAATAGATATTCCATGCAAATGGAAATCAAAAGAAAGCTGGAGTAGCTATACTCATATCAGATAAAATAGACTTTAAAATAAAGAGTGTTACAAGAGACAAGGAAGGACACTACATAATGATCCAGGGATCAATCCAAGAAGAAGATATAACTATTATAAATATATATGCACCCAACATAGGAGCACCTCATTACATAAGGCAACTGCTAACAGCTATAAAAGAGGAAATTGACAGTAACACAGTAATAGTGGGGGACTTTAACACTTCACTTACACCAATGGACAGATCATCCAAAATGAAAATAAATAAGGAAACAGAAGCTTTAAATGACACAACAGACCAGATAGACTTAATTGATATATATAGGACATTCCATCCAAAAACAGCAGATTACACGTTCTTCTCAAGTGCGCACGGAACATTCTCCAGGATAGATCACATCTTTGGTCACAAATCAAGCCTCAGTAAATTTAAGAAAATTGAACTCATATCAAGCATCTTTTCTGACCACAACGCTATGAGATTAGAAATGAATTACAGGGAAAAAAACGTAAAAAAGACAAACACATGGAGGCTAAACAATACGTTACTAAATAACCAAGAGATCACTGAAGAAATCAAAGAGGAAATCAAAAAATACCTAGAGACAAATGACAATGAAAACACGACGACCCAAAACCTATGGGATGCAGCAAAAGCAGTTCTAAGAGGGAAGTTTATAGCTATACAAGCCTCCCTAAAGAAACAAAAAAAATCTCAAGTAAACAATCTAACCTTACACCTAAAGAAACTAGAGAAAGAAGAACAAACAAAACCCAAAGTTAGCAGAAGGAAAGAAATCATAAAGATCAGAGCAGAAATAAATGAAATAGAAACAAAGAAAACAATAGCAAAGATCAATAAAACTAAAAGTTGGTTCTTTGAGAAGATAAACAAAATTGATAAGCCATTAGCCAGACTCATCAAGAAAAAGAGGGAGAGGACTCAAATCAATAAAATCAGAAATGAAAAAGGAGAAGTTACAACAGACACCGCAGAAATACAAAGCATCCTAAGAGACTACTACAAGCAACTTTATGCCAATAAAATGGACAACCTGGAAGAAATGGACAAATTCTTAGAAAGGTATAAACTTCCAAGACTGAACCAGGAAGAAACAGAAAATATGAACAGACCAATCACAAGTAATGAAATTGAAACTGTGATTAAAAATCTTCCAACAAACAAAAGTCCAGGACCAGATGGCTTCACAGGTGAATTCTATTAAACATTTAGAGAAGACCTAACACCCATCCTTCTCAAACTCTTCCAAAAAATTGCAGAGGAAGGAACACTCCCAAACTCATTCTATGAGGCCACCATCACCCTGATACCAAAACCAGACAAAGATACTACAAAGAAAGAAAATTACAGACCAATATCACTGATGAATATAGATGCAAAAATCCTCAACAAAATACTAGCAAACAGAATCCAACAACACATTAAAAGGATCATACACCACGATCAAGTCGGATTTACCCCAGGGATGCAAGAATTCTTCAATATACGCAAATCAATCAATGTGATACACCATATTAACAAATTGAAGAATAAAAACCATATGATCATCTCAATAGATGCAGAAAAAGCTTTGGACAAAATTCAACACCCATTTCTGATAAAAACTCTCCAGAAAGTGGGCATAGATGGAACCTACCTCAACATAATAAAGGCCATATATGACAAACCCACAGCAAACATCATTCTCAATGGTGAAAAACTGGAAGCATTTCCTCTAAGATCAGGAACGAGACAAGGATGTCCACTCTCACCAGTATTATTCAACATAGTTCTGGAAGTCCTAGCCACAGCAATCAGAGAAGAAAAAGAAATAAAAGGAATACAAATTGGAAAAGAAGAAGTAAAACTGTCACTGTTTGCAGATGACATGATACTATATATAGAGAATCCTAAAACTGCCACCATAAAACTGCTAGAGCTAATCAATGAATATGGTAAAGTTGCAGGATACAAAATGAATGCACTGAAATCTCTTGCATTCCTATACACTAATGATGAAAAATCTGAAAGAGAAATTAAGGAAACACTCCCATTTACCATTGCAACAAAAAGAATAAAATACCTAGGAATAAACCTACCTAGGGAGACAAAAGACCTGTATGCAGAAAACTATAAGACACTGATGAAAGAAATTAAAGATGATACCAACAGATGGAGAGATATACCATGTTCTTGGATTGGAAGAATCAACATTGTGAAAATTAGTATACTACCCAAAGCAATCTACAGATTCAATGCAATCCCTATCAAATTACCAATGGCATTTTTTACGGAGATAGAACAAATCATCTTAAAATTTGTATGGAGACACCAAAGACCCCGAATAGCCAAAGCAGTCTTGAGGGAAAAAAACGGAGCTGGAGGAATCAGACTCCCTGACTTCAGACTATACTACAAAGCTACAGTAATCATGACAATATGGTACTGGCACAAAAACAGAAACATAGATCAATGGAACAAGATAGAAAGCCCAGAGATAAACCCACACACCTATGGTCAACTAATCTATGACAAAGGAGGCAAAGATATACAGTGGAGAAAAGACAGTCTCTTCAATAAGTGATGCTGGGAAAACTGGACAGCTACATGTAAAAGAATTAAATTAGAACACTCCCTAACACCATACACAAAAATAAACTCAAAATGGATTCGAGACCTAAATGTGAGACTGGACACTATAAAACTCTTAGAGGAAAACATAGGCAGAGCGCTCTTTGACGTAAATCACAGCAAGATCTTTTTTGATCCACCTCCTAGAGGAATGGAAATAAAAAGAAAAATAAACAAATGGGACCTAATGAAACTTCAAAACTTTTGCACAGCAAAGGAAACCATAAACAAGACGAAAAGACGACCCTCAGAATGGGAGAAAATATTTGCAAATGAATCAACGGACAAAGGATTAATCTCCAAAATATATAAACAGCTCATGCAGCTCAATATTAAAGAAACAAACAACCCAATCCAAAAATGGGCAGAAGACCTAAATAGACATTTCTGCAAAGAAGACATACAGATGGCCAAGAAGCACATGAAAAGATGCTCAACATCACTAATTATTAGATAAATGCAAATCAAAACTACAATGAGGTATCACCTCACACCAGTTAGAATGGGCATCATCAGAAAATCTAAAAAAACAACAAATGCTGGAGAGGGTGTGGAGAAAAGGGAACCCTCTCACACTGTTGGTGGGAATGTAAATTTGTACAGCCACTATGGAGAACAATATGAAGGTTCCTTAAAAAACTAAAAATAGAATTACCATATGATCCAACAATCCCACTACTGGGCATATACCCAGAGAAAACCATAATTCCAAAAGACACATGCACCCCAATGTTCATTGCAGCACTATTTACAATAGCCAGGTCATGGAAGCAACCTAAATGCCCATTGACAGACGAATGGATAAAGAAGTTGTGGTACATATATACAATGGAATATTACTCAGCCATAAAAAGGAACGAAATTGAGTCATTTGTTGAGACGTGGATGGATCTAGAGACTGTCATACAGAGTGAAGTAAGTCAGAAAGAGAAAAACAAATATTTTATATTAATGCATGTATGTGGAACCTAGAAAAATGGTACAGATGAGCCAGTTTGCAGGGCAGAAGTTGAGACACAGATGTAGAGAATGGACATATGGACACCAAGGGGGGAAAACTGCGGTGGGGTGGGGATGGTGGTGTGCTGAATTGGGCGATTGGGATTGACATGTATACACTGATGTGTATAAAATTGATGCCTAATAAGAACCTGCAGTATAAAAAAACAAACAAAACAACTAATACTAAACTTTCATTGGGTTATTTGTATGGAAATATGTTAATATAAATGTTTCAGACATTACATGAAATTTCTAAAAATCTTATATTTGTATGTGTATGGAAATATGTATTTAAATATGTTAATATAAATGTTTCAGACATTACATGAAATTTCTAAAAATCTTATATGTTCTGGTATAATGTTATATGTAATAATCCTAGTTATTACTTTAAAATGTATATCTCAGAAATAACTAATTTTCTTGTCAACTGCATTATTATGAACTTTCATCAAATCTTTAACCGTGGTCATTTTTAAGTCTTTTGTCATTTACAGACAGTTCTGGGTGTACTCTGATGATTTTGCAAATATGTTCCTATAAAAGGGTTTCATCTTCAAGAAATTCATGGAAAAGACTCTGACAAGTCCAGGTTTCTGGTAACTGACTGTACTGATGAACTGAATGAATAAGCATTTTCAGAACTCTAATGAAAAACTGATGAACTCATAAAAGTGCTAACAAAAGATCAAGATGAAAAAAAAAATTAATTACATGGGACTGAGTGAACTGATGAGGATGAGTATAATTTTTGTGACTTTCTGTCTGAATTAAAAAAAAAAAATCCCACAAGGACTCAGAGGCAAAGAATATAGAAATCAATTTTCACTGCAAAGTAAAGGAGCTGTTACAGTGGAGGATTACTGGACTGAATGTCAATGTTATGACATAGTATGAGTGTGTTTCATGTTTGGTAATTGCAATCATTGTTGCTTTTGTTGTGGTCATCCATGTACAATGCTTGGTGTCAGTGTATTTATCTCTTGTAAAAATAAAATACAGTGTGTGTGTGTGTGTGAAAAAAAAAATGTAAATAGCTATTTCATGTATTCTAAATTCCACTTCTTAGAGAAAATCTTTGCTAATATTTTTTCTGTATAATGTTATGATTTTTTTTGATATAAAAATCATATTTGTTTTGTAAAAGAAAATCATTCCATTTATAGTCTTTTGTAATTAGCTATCATTAATTCAATATTTACCTGGCCGATGTCAATATCAGTTTATTCCTTTTAATAGTGGCATAAAATTCCTTTTTAAAAATAAAAAAAAACTGAAAGAAAGAAAGAATAAAATAAACTAAAGTTATTAAAATAAAAAAATAAGAAATTATTAAAGATAAATTTTTAAAAAAATTAAAAATAATAAAAAAGAGAAAGAAAGAAAGAAGAGAGCAATCAGTGCAAAAAACAAATCCACCAATGATAACAAATACTAAAAACTATACTAAAAACAAATAAACAAACCAAAAAAACAGACTGACAGAGCCCTAGGACAAATGGCAGAAGCAAAGCTACACAGACAATATCACACAAAAAAGCATACACATACACAGTCACAAAAAAGAGAAAAAGGAAAAAAATATATATATCTAAATATAAAAAAAAGGAAGAGAGCAACCAAATCAATAAACAAATCTACCAATGATAATAAAGCCTAAATACTAAACTAATATAAACATAAAACCAGAAACTAATTAGGTGCAGATAGCAAACCCCAAGGCTACAGTTGCTCCCAAAGTCCACCACCTCAATTTTGGGTTGATTCTTTGTCTATTCAGGTATTCCACAAATGCAGGGTACATCAAGTTGATTGTGGAGATATACTCCACTGTTCCTGAGGCTGCTGGGAGAAATTTCCCTTTCTGTAATTTGTTTGCATAGCTCCTTGTTTTCAGCTTTGTATTTGGCCCCGCCTCTGTGTGTAGCTCGCCTGAGGGCGTCTGTTCCCCACACAGACAGGAGGTGGTTAAAGGAGCAGCTGATATGGGGGCTCTGGCTCACTCAGGCCGGGGGAGGGAGGGGTAAGGAATGCAGGGCAAGCCTGTGACAGCAGAGGCCGGCATGACGTTCCAACAGCCTGAGGCGTGCTGTGTGTTCTCCCAGGGAAGTTGTCCCTGGATCACGGGACCCTGGCAGTGGCGGTCTGCACAGGCTGCCAGGAGGGGAGGTGTGGATAGTTACCTGTGCTTGAACACAGGCTTCTTGGTGGCAGCAGCAGCAGCCTTAACATTTCATGCCTGTCTCTGGTGTTCGTGCTGACAGCTTGGCTCACGCCCGTCTCTGGTGCTCGTTTAGGCAGTGCTTTGAATCCCCTCTCCTCGTGCACCCCAAAGCAATGGTCTCTTGCCTCTTAGGCAGGTCCAGACTTTTTCCCGGACTTCCTCCCAGCTAGCTGTGGCACACTAGCCCCCTTCAGGCTGTGTTTATGCAGCCAACACCAGTCCTCTCCCTGGGGTCTGACCTCCAAAGCCAGAGCCTCAGCTCCCAGCCCCCGCCCACCCTGGCGGGTGAGCAGACAAGCCTCTCAGGCTGGTGACTGCTGTTTGGCACCGATCCTCTGTGCAGGAATCTCTCCGCTTTGCCCTCTGCACCCCTATTGCTGTGCTCTCCTCTGTGGTTCTGAAGCTCTCCCCACCACCCACCCTCCATCTCCTCCAATGAAGGGGCTTCCTAGTGTGTGGAAACTTTTCCTCCTTCACAGCTCCCTCCCAGAGATGCAGGTCCTGCCCCTATTCTTTTGTCTCTGTTTTTTTTTTTTTCTTTTTTCTTTTGCCTTACTGAGTTACGTCAGGAGTTTCTTGCCTTTTGGGAAGTCTGAGGTCTTCTGCCAGTGTTCAGTAGGTGTTCTGTAGTGGTTGTTCCATATGTAGATGTATTTCTGATGTATTTGTGGGGAGGAAGGTGATCTCCACGTCTTACTCCTCTACCATCTTGAAGGTCTCTCTTTGAGCTGACATCGAGCACACCCTGGACTCTCAGCCGGGGTCGCTCTTCACCCCTTAATGCAGCATCTCGTCAAGTCTCAGAGAGCTCCACAGGGGTGTGGGGAGGTAAGAGCTCCCTGTAACAGGCATCTTGGCCTCTCCTCCCCGCTGCTGCCCTGGATAGTTCTGTTTGTCTTTTGGTATGATTATTTTACTTTTTGGTCTTCTCTCACCCCCTTCCGTTTCCTTCTTCATCACTGACACGCATTTTTCCTGTACCCCATTTCTGAAAGACCTTCTTCTCTGTAACCAGGGTCTCTGGAGGTTATAAACTCTTCAAGACAAAACAGAATGAGTTTTCTCTTGATAAATGTTGAAACAACACATTGTAGGAAATGTGGAGGATATTTTTAGAAATGGAGTCTGGCCAGTACCTCTCTATTTGTCTTCTATCTCTCTATATATGTTAACTCTACTTGTGAACACAGATAATTATTACCACATGAAATATTTTCCTCAAACAGAAAAGTACCAACATTTTTTCTAAACACACAGGTAGTGTCTACAAGTACATATTTATATACTTATTGATGTATTTAACAAATTTTGTGAGCATCTACTTTGTGCCCAACACCATTCTATGTACAGTGGATAAATCTCTGAATAAGTCAAAGTTTCTGGGCTTTTGAAGCTTACATTCTAGAAAGGAGGGGGATGAAAATACATGCATACATACACACATATGTACATAACTATAATATTTTGTATTATAACTGTGAGAAATGATAGGAAAAAATCAAGTGAAGGGTCCTTTGACAGTGTATAAGAGAGGCACCTAATCAAGACTGAGACATTAGAAAAGGCATCTCTGTAAAAATGAAATTTATACTGAGATCTGAATAATAAGTAGAAATTGATGGTCAGAAAGCTTGGAGAAAATCATTTCAGGAAGAGCAAATATCATGTCTAGAGACCCTGAGTTGATAAGGCACTTGCTTGAGCAACAAAGAGAAGGTTTGAGTGTCTAGAATATATAGAAAAAGTGGAGGAAAACAGGAGGAACAATATAAAGTTCTGGATGAGATCACAGACTGGAGTCAAACTCCATGGGTCATATTCCAGTTCTGCCAAACTTACTATCTGTGGGGCCTTTCTCAAGTTACATAACCTGTCTCTAATTTAGTTTCCTCATCTGAAAAATGGGGATGATTGGAATAATAGTGATCTCTTAGAGTTTTATGACTATTAATTGAGATATTTTAACTAAAGCACTTAGGAAAATGCCTGGCACATAGTAAGCATTAGCTATTATTATTACAAGTATTCTGAATACCCCGCCCAGAAAAATAATTTGCATCTATGTGTCATCTTTCTGATAGGCATTAATACATACAATTTGACTCATGAAAAATTAATGTATGAAAAAACTGCTTTTAGTTTAGCCTCCTCATTTTGTGAGAAGATAGGAGCCTCAGGCTCAAACAACTAGTTGGTAATAAAGTTTAGTTCACAAGTCTATAGATTGTCATATCAGTGTTCTTCCCAAATCTTCAGTTGTGTTCAAGTTAGTATCGAATTCCATTGTACTTTGGACTTAGAAGTTATAGGTTCTCCTGGATGTGGAATGGAGTAACCTTCAAGTCTTGTATCAGACATAAGCTTTGCTGATCCCAAATCTACTTCACCCAGACTTTTACAGGCTTGATAAAAGACAGAGCCAATGCTTAGTTGCTGGAGTCACATAATTACTCTGGCTTCATACTTGGGCTCATCCCATTAGCAGAATAACAGCCTGAATACTTCTTGGAAATTCCATAGGAACAAAAGAATTATTCCTTACTTGACTTAAACTATACTGGGACACCATTTACTTCCCCACCCTACACCCAAATCTCAGAAATACATGCATTTTCAGCTTAGATTACTCTGTTTTGTACTTATTTAGAATAAAGTATCATAATTCATTTGGTGCAGAGATGATAAACTCATTGGAGATATTAGGGGCTATCTT